>NW_010141369.1:0-17530 GCF_000699245.1 Pterocles gutturalis | reverse complement strand
CTGTGATTCTGTGTGATTCTGTGATTCCTCAAGCAATGAAGTTCTTTAGACTAAGCACAGTATACCAGTGAGAGTCTTAATGATTGCAGGTGTACAAGAAATCACACTGTATGATCAGAAGTCCTCTTCTGGGGGGGTCTGGGTAACCCTTCAGCTAGAGGAACCACCACTCTACAAGGGCAGTCTCTCTGGCCCTGTGAATGCCACTGTATTCAGACCAAGGGGAAGAGCCCCAAGAGGAGCAATAATGAGCGAGATTCTCAAGCCTGGTGGTTAAAACACCCACCTGAGCTGAGAGAGCCTCAGATTCACATCCCTGTTGTCAGCCAGGCTGAGCAGACTTCCACAGTCTCACAGGTCCTAGGAGAATGACATTTGTCTTTGGAGGCAGGAGAGTGTGAGGAAATCCTTCTGGTTTTCTCTATCACAAGAAATTCCAGCCTAAACCTCGCAAAGAGTGCTGTCAGCACTGTCTTCTGAACTCCCAGGACTTCTGTGAAAAGTTTCAGTTTCAACTAACATGTTTTCCTAACCAGTGTCCATTCCAGGGTGTTTAATAGACTGCGATTTGAGTCTGTGCTGCAGCACTGCTTCATCTCAACACCAAACTAGGCTGAGTGGGTTTATTGCATCATGAGACTTGAATACTTATATCTGGACAATTTTTTTTACATGTATTTACTTTTCTACTGTTTAATGTTCTTAATTTTCATAGTCATATAAATTATATGATTGTGATTATTTTTTCCTTTACAGAATTCATCAAAAGCTGCCCAGAACCCATCTCCTTGGGGTGCCAGTGGAAAGTAAGTTACACAGAAACTTGGATCAGATTTGCAGTCAGAAATTATATTTTCTTACCTGCAGTATGTTTTGTTGCTTTCATGGTTTTAATCCCAACACCTTTTTAAGTAACTGTATTAACATCTGTTTCCAGGAGCACAGGAACTCCATCACCCATGTCCCCTAGCCCTTCTCCAGTCAGCTCTGTAGGATCCCAGGGGAGCACAGGGGCCCCATCCCCATCTCCTATCATCAGCATCCCGCAGCGCATTCATCAGATGGCCGCCAACCACGTCAGCATCACCAACAGCATCCTGCACAGCTATGACTACTGGGAGATGGCTGACAACCTGGCCAAGGAAAACAGAGGTGAGTCATGACACTGGAATATTCAAAAGATCATCACATCATTTTGATCAGGAAAATAACTATTTTGATAGGAATCCTGTATGCAAAGTAGGACTGCAGACGTGACTTTTTTTTCAGTCTGCTCCTAGTCTGTTCTAAAATGGCCCAAAAAGGCAATTTTGATAACTGTCTCGCCCAGAAGCATCTAATTGTTTTCTTTATTTGGCTGGTGAAGACTGGTACAGACAGGTCACAGACATAGCTGTAGGTAGCATTCACTGCCATCTGTGTCATTCTGGAGAGAAGGGTTTGTGGGAGGCAAGGTAGCTGCCTGCCCCAAAAAGTCATGGATCTGAATGGGGTGCATGTAGCCAGACCTTGTCAAAAAGCAGGAGCACGCTTCCTTTCTGCAGATGGAATGAACAGCCCCCTAGCTCTCCTTCCATCCAAGCAGACACAGATGGAAATAAGGTGCCTCCCTCCCTCTTCATAGCAAACTTTTCTCAGTTGAAATGGTTTCCCTGAGCGGGTGCCTCATCATCTGACTTGATGATAAAGTATTCCTTGGTTTTCAGGCTAATTTATGTATTTAAGGCAGTGAACACGGGCAGGATTCAAATCAAAATGAGGACATCTAAGTGCAGGTGTCTATATATGAGTTGTGGGGCTAATCTCCCATTACAGTTTATCGAGCTTTGTTCAATACAAACAGTAGTGTACAGAGAGCTGTTCAGTCCACCCTGAAGGAGACACAGGGATACAATTCTGTTGCCTAACCATAGCTGACAAATGCCATTTGAGGTATCCTTATCTACACAGCTACTCCAGAAATTTCCCATATGTCCTGTGTTCGATCTGCCAGTCCAGGCTGTATGTATCAGCTGCCTGAGGGCATCTCAAATGGGCACTACATGCCTCTAAGTAGGCAACTGAATTTAGTCGCTAGTGGCTAGTTAGCTAAAATACTCTTTAGGCTGGGATGTCTATTTTGTACAGGCCTCTATTTGTCTATCACAGTAGCTTAGATATCTAGCCTATGTATAGATAGGCACTTGTGTGTAGACTTTTCAATGTAGTTGTCCTTAATTTCAAAATAAATCTTGCCCGGCATCTGTTTGCCTTATCAAGACTCAATGGAAATTAATGAAAAGCAAAGCTGAAGAGCTCACTGTTTTGTTCTTTAAAAAGAAAATTGTTGTGCATCAGCCTGTAACATCATGAACCACAGGGCTTTAAAATTAATCTCACCAGCACTAAACTTTCATTCCCATGAAATGTTCAGCTTGACTCAATTTGCAAGAGAATAAAATCTATTAAAGGGTGACAAGTAGCAAATACAGCTTTGCTCTTCTGATGCTGATTTTCTTCCCCTGTAGATTTTTTTAACGACTTGGATGCATTGATGGGACCTGTCACCTTGCACAGCAGTATGGAGCATTTAGTTCAGTACACTCAACAAGGACTTCACTGGGTGCGGAATAGCACTCACTTATCATAATGACTGTGTGCCATTCACATGGACAGTATACCTTTCATGGATAATTCAGTTATTCTGGACACTGTGCTACAGAAATAGTCAACCACAGCATTGATCCAAACAAAGGTGAATATTTCTTCAATGTTGAGTAAATTTTTTCTGAGTGCAGACATGTATGTGTGCATATGTACAATACACAATAATCTCTCTTCAGAATTAATTGTTCTGTACCACTCTCCAAACATTTTCATACACTAGAAATACTAGAAAGAACTGATCTTAATGCACAAAACATAACCTTTCTATTCTTGTGCTGAAAAACTCAGAACCCAGAATCTCATGGGTTGATTGAACCAAGTGCAATAAGCACAGATCCCTATTCAGGAAAGCTCTCAATAGATTCTTAACTTTAAGCTTGTATTGAAATCCCGTTGACTTCAGTAGAGCTTAAGCACATACACAGGGGCTTTCCTGATCTGGAATAAATGAAGGCAAACCATAGACCTGGAGAACTTTTACTGTGAGCATGGAAGTTTCAGTACCAATGTGTCATCTCCCTGTTACTTCCCCACTGGGCGCACAGAGGAGTTGTGTAGTCTGCATTAAGTTGGAGAAAGACAGCAATCCTTCATGTGCAATAAGTTTTAACAAATTGCATGCATTTCTTTATCTCCTGTCTTTTTAAATATCTTTACCTCTTGTTCAGCTCCTCACCAACAGTATAACCTACAGTATCAAGCAAAAAGCCTGAAAACAGATATGCTGACAGCAAGAACTTAAAAGAGATGGTGGAAAAATTGCATTCTGTTACTGACAGTAAACAGATAAATGAAAAAATATGGCAAACTGCAATCTACTTAGAAAAGAAAATGTGTTAGCTTCAGCTGCGTACACACAGAGAGACAGAGAGATACCTATACCAGGTGTTGGCTTTGCATAGGAAGGCTTCATCCCATAGATTTTTACTCTCATATCTTTTTCATCTAGCGAAAGCTTGCTGCATTTTCTTCTAGGCTATATGGGAGCATTACATGCAATTTCCTTTATCTGGGAAGCTGAGTTTGCTGTTCATCAGGCTAAGAACTGTTTCCTATCATAATCTTCTCACTCTCCATGCATAATCCTCAGCTAGGCTTTAATGTTTCTTGATTTGAGGGATGTTTTCGGTTCCTGTTGACAGGCTTTGGTTTTTGTGCCAGAAGAATTAATCCCACAATAATTGGAGTTTAATTTGGGTCACCTGAGGTCAAGGCCAGTTCATATCAACTGTGCTTGCATTCAGTGCATTTTTGTTCATTTTCAGTGTACTTTACATATTTAGTTTTCTGGTTTTGTACTGGAAATTTTTTTTTTTTTTTGCAATCAGATTTGCAGCCCTTACTCAAGTCAGCAGCTCTGGTGACTTCAATGGACTGTTGTTTCCGAGTCAGTGACTGGACACTTTGATTGTTGTTTTCTAATGTAATTTATATATTAAGGAAATGTGAGTGTAAAAGACTCAATACAAGATACAAGTAGAAGTAGCTACTGATACTGGTGGTTGATTGATTGGTCCTTGCTGCCTTTTTTTTTCCTCCCCTGTTTTTGAAGATTCGTGTTTTGAAAAAAAGGTACCAAACAATGCAGCACATTTTCTCAGCAAAACATCTTTGGTAACACAGGCTGTATTTATCCTCTGGTAAAGAGTGGGCTTGAGAGCACACTGAGCCCCTCATACCTGCATTTTTTTTTGTCGATGCTGCTTACCATAACTCCAGCTATTGCTCAGACTCAGAGCATTCACCCTGTTCTTTGAAGCAGCTCAACGGGGTAGCTACTGAGGGACTGCTCAGCCCCAAGCCATCCCGGGCCAATATTTATGTGCCCATTGGTGCTCAGATACTTCCCTCCAAGAGAAGTCCTGAGCTTGGACTGCAGTCACCTCTTAGCATGGACTTGAGTGTTACAGTGTGGCTGGCTTTAAGAGTGAACACATACCTGCCTTTAAATGACAAAATACGCATTCTCCAAGTCCTCCTGTCACTCTTAACTCTGGCTGTTACCCACCCCAGAAGGAACACAATGTGTTTGGTCACAAGTATCGTGGAGAACTTGATCGGTGCCTTTCTGTTTATCACTTGCCTGATCTCCAGCTGTGGAAATATGTCGTGATTTACTAGACAAGTAGCAACAGATTCTGTCAGCTGCTTCAGTAACATATGAAGGTACTGCGGGATTTCTCCTTAGATCAGGAAAGTGAAATTCCAATTAGATTAGCTTCTTTTTTTCTTTGACGGTGCCTATGATGTTTATCTTCAGATAAGTTTTGGGGTTTGGGAGCCCTTACTGCTATTTAATGTTGAGAAATTTCAGAAGTGACATATATTACTTGCCTTAAATGGAGTTTAGTTTTATTGCACATGTGGCATTTGAGTTTCAAGTATAGAACTTTGGAGCATGTTTATTTTACTAAGATCGGGATATTTTTCTTAATTACGATGACTCTTTGTATGGATGTAATATGTCAAGAAATTTCAAAGAAATGCAAGAATTAATGCTGTCCTGTTGTAACATTTCCAAGTCCTAAGGATCTGTTGTAGATGGCTGTCCTTTGTTGTACATTGTTCTTATATTGAATTATTCCAGCTAAAATACCCATTGCTTCCATGGAAAAACACATTGGTTTTTAGTTTTTGTGCTGGCATCAACTGTGTTGTCTGATGAGCACACTGAGCCTTAACTTCTGGTGGTGTAACAGGATGAAGTATCAGCCATTTAAACCAGCTAGGCATATAAGTGGATTAGAAGTTTTGGCCTTCCCTCCGTAGGGTTTGTTGCAGCTATACCATTTTCATGAGGTTGTTTAGAATACTCTTTTGTACAGACTATTTGCTGTAAATGATTGCTGCTGTTTAGATGACTGAATGTGGCATGGTGACAACAAATACTTATTTCATCTTCTTAGGGCCTGGTCTGGAAAAGTGCATGTGGGTTTTAGGTCTGTTCCAATTAAGTGTATGTTCCACGTTAAGAACCTGAATAGTCTTAGGCACTTCACCATGAGTTGAAGGTGCTCTGTGTGTTCTGGGTGGGACCAGCAGAGACTGTCCTTCTTCAGGGTTCCATGAAAAACTCTTACTTGTTGTAGTCTGTTGTAAAAGTCCAGGAACATGCAGGCTTCTTTATGCCATGGCAATTCGGGTTCATTTTGTGAAAGTAAGAAGTCATTTTGTACAGAGGATTATGCCTGGAGGGAGAGGCTTGCTTACAGACAGAGGGTACTGAATCAGTCAGGGTTGGTAAAGCAATGGGAACACATTCAAAGGAACCATGTATTGCAGGTGGATGCAACAAAGGCAGAGCAGCCTATAGGATCCTCCCAGACAGCAAGATCCTACAGACTCCTTGGCCTTAATCCTTTATAGTATTCCATGATGGCATGAATGACAGGTAAGAACAAAGCATATGCAGAGGTTCATGTGTGGCCAAAAGCCAAGCATAGTCCTCCCTGTCGCATGGCAGGATACCCCAACCCCTTGTTTGCCTATTTCTTTTATCCAAATATCACAGGGCTCCAAAGGAAGATATTATGGTGAACAGAGGGCCTTAGGTAAAGGAGGTTAAGAAGATCAAGCCCTAAGTGTAGATACAAACACATATGTATATACTGTAAATCTAAATAGTGATAAAACTCACTCAGCATGAAGGATATTACTAGTGCCTACCATTGATCATCAAGTACTCATCACCAAGCAGCCATATCACCTCAGAAGTGCAGTAACTGTAATCAAAATAATTTGTGCAGCTAATTAATTTATAAGAAATGCACCTTTGGGACTGTGCCATAATATCTCTTTTGTAATACAAATGTTCAACCATTTTTCATGCTACCGATTCAAATCTACATCACTGAAATGTCAGGATATCTTTTTTCCCTAGATGAGGACATATACTTAGATCTGGCTAATCTGTGCTTATTTTATCTACCCGAGAGACTTTAGTAGTCACCAGCCTTAATGCATGTACAGTATATACTATTCACTGACTTAGTTGTAGGTTTTAATCCAAATGAAATTAGAATTTGTGAAATGACTTGGATTAATGGCATCTGCCTCAGATATCCTGCAGACGTGACATTAAATGATTCATGACTTTAAGCAGGAAAGGTTGAATTTTATTTAAATAATAGTAGATGAATTCCTTGATCTTTTTACAAGAAGATTTTTTTAAAAGGAAAAGATTGTCAAAGCAATAGGTTTTTTAACTCTCCTAAATTTTCTGGAGGGTCATGGGTTCATGGTCAAAGCTATATTAAGAACATCTCCTTCTGCAATATTCCTGGCCTTTACATAATCCCCTTAATGCTTAATATGTCAGAAATAAATGTTTCTTTTTCACAGTGATAGCAACATTTCCCTCCTTCATTCAGGGAGAATCCTCAGTACTAAAGAATAAAATCTCCTGGCACAATAGAAATACAAACAATGCCTGAAGAATATGGACTTGTTAAGACAACAATAGAAGTTTGGCTGGCACAGACCTAACATGCCTCTCATTTTGGTATCTTTTTGTTAGCATTTACATCACATATTTGAGCTCATTGTATTTGAAAGTAGAGAATTAGTCTGATTTTCATGTCTTTAAAAGGCCTGGTAAGTCTGATCACTATCATAATTATAATTGTTACATTAGCTTATGTGCTGTGCACCGAGGGCTGGGAAGGCGTGTAACCATAGATAAATTTGTCAGAATGCATTCAGAAAAGCATTTGGATGATGTTAAATCTAGTCTGTCTCAAAAACTGGAGAACAATGTCTCTCACCCAGTATTGTTAGCATGAAAATTTGGCTACTTTAATGTGTCTCATAAAGCTGACATTTGCCCTCAATAAGGCCAAGGCTCCATTTCCAGCGCTACTGGTTCCCATGCTATGAATTGTTCTTAAGGTTAAATAACAAACTGGGAAAATCACTTTAGGCCCTGTTTGTGCTTACCTCGGTAAAGCTACATAGAGGAAAACCACTAAGATTTGGAGCAACCAAGGCTCTGTTGTTCTTTCAAAAGACTATGGTTTTCCTCAGTGAGACAGGTGTCATTCAGCTGGGACTAGTTCTTCAAGTAATTCCTCTGCCTCTGCTTGCTGTCTGGCTCTCTTGCTCTCGGTAGTCTGCAAGTATGCCTCCACTTTCAGGAGTGTTTTCTCCTTTGGCAGCCCAAGCTACCTTTCAAATGGGGTGCTGGAGCATGGAGCAAGTAACCCACAGGTTGCGTAAAGGGCCTTGCTTTCACCCACAAAACCAGCAGCAAATACAGCAAGGGTCCCTCTCTTTTCCAATCTGTGTAGCTTGAATCTCACACGCTGTAGCTTGAATCCCAGCCTCGTTCCTGCTACCCTTGAAGGACTCCAGAGGGTCCAAGGAAAACAAGAGAATGATGAAAAAAGTAGGGATTTTCTCTGTCCCAAGGCACATATTCCTTTTTGGGAGTGAATACAGAAAACAGCATGGATCATAAGGCACTCAGGTCTCATGTTTCTCATATCTACTAACACAGGGATACTTAACACTTATCTGCCTCATAGGGCTTTATGAGAATTAATTAATGTTTGCAAATCACTTTGTATCCTCAGAAGGGAAGTGCTGTAGAAGAGCTATGGAAAAAACTGCTAAGTACACTGGATGAATTTCACCCCTGAGTCCAGAGCTACAAGACCCTCAAAATCCTTAAATACCATGTAAGCTCTCAGTGTAAGCGCTCAAGTATATAAAACTTGTGCTTAGCGCTGAGAGGAGTCACAGCCTAGGTGAAATTGCCATTCTCAGAGTATCTATACCTTTGATCCTGGTAGAGAGCAAGAATCACAACAGTACATAATGGGACAAACAGCATAGGTTAACCAAGAGCTGTGTAGCCATCCTAACAATTTTAAATCTTTTTATGTCTTTGAGCCACTTTGTATTTCTGTGGAAGAAATCTGACTCCTCAGTTATACCGAGTGCATTTCTCATAACAGCCTCAGAAGTAGTCAAATCATTTGTTATTGCAAATTCAGCTTAAAATAATTTCAAATCAATTCTTTTAGAATGGTGTATTGCAGTGAGGACTAGTAGCTTAATGAAAAACACCATAAAAAAAAAGCCTCTCTCATAACAAAATATGTGTCTGTTTGTGATACACATTACCCGTAACTGAGCTGGGAAGTCAGAGAGATGTTGGGAGCACAATGTTAAGGGAGTTGCCTTCCCAAATCACACCATGGTTATCCAGCATCCCAGGGTCAAACACCCAGCTCTGTTCTGGCACATTACCTCTAGAAGTAATCTATAAAGCACTTCACCAAGGACTGAACACCATTCAAATAAACAAAATGTTTATTTTGCTGTTCATTTTATTCATGCAATGCTAACAAATCCTTTGGTCCTTAGCACTAGTTATCCTTTTCTCCTCCACTTGGCATTCTTAGATGTGGAATTCTCACCCTGTCAACAGACATGAAAGGAAGCACTTCCTGTGGGAACAAGCTAGACAGAGATAACATTTACCAAAGAACAGGCCTTTCATAGTCTTTTTCTCACTTACATTTCAGAAAATATTTGTATTGAAAAAGGATCTTTTCATTTGAAGTTTAGATTTATCATAGAATCACAGAATGGTTTGGTCTGGAAGGGATCTTTAAATTCATCGAGTTCCAACCCTCCTGCCATGGGCAGGGACATCTCCCGCTAGACCAGGTTGCTCAAAGCCCCATCCAACCTGGCCTTGAACACCTCCAGGGATGGGGCATCCACAACTTCTCTGGGCAACCCGTTCCAGTATCTCATCACTCTCACTGCAAAAAAATTTCTTCTTTATGTTCAATCTAAAACTACCCTCTTTCAGTTGAAAACTGTTGCCCCTTTTTCTGTCAATACAGGCCGTGGTAAAAAGTCTTAATCTGTGTTTCTTACAAGCCCCCTTCAAGTTGAAAGGCTGAAATAATGTCTCCTCGGAGTCTTCTCTTCTCCAGACTGAAGAATCCCAACCCTCACAGCCTTTCTTCATACGGGAGGTGCTCCAGCCCTCTGACCATTTCTGTGGCCCTCCTCTGGACCCACTCCAACAGGTCCATGTCTTTCTTGTGCTGAGGACCCCAGATCTGTATGCAGACTCCAAGGTGGGGTCTCATGAGAGCAGAGCAGAGGGGGAGAATCACCTCCCTCGATCTGCTGGTCTCACATCTTTTGATGCAGCCCAGGATACAGTTGGCTTTCTGGGCTGCAAGCACACATTGCCAGCTCGTGCTGAGCTTCTCATCAGCCAACACCCCGAGTCCTTCTCCCCAGGGCTGCTTTCCATCTGTTCATCCCTCAGTCTATACCAATATTGGTGATTGCCCCAACCCAGGTGCAGGACCTTGCACTTGGCCTTGAACTTCATGAGGTTTACACGGGCCAACTTCTAAAGTGTGTCAAGGTGCTTCTGGATGTCAAGGTCCCTTTGGTGGCCTACCTTCAACCGTGACAACAAAGTCTGTCTTCCATTTGAATAAGGTGCTGCAGGCAAGGACAGGGACTTCTGGCTTTCCCCAGCGAATCAGACATGGCTAATTAGTGAGTGACATGATCAATACAGGAATTATTTTTTTTTATCTCTTCAGCCTTTTATTTTGCCTTCCTGGTTCCACAGTCAGTTCTTCCTGCACCTCTAGACATTTTCTTCCCCAGCCCCATCTCCCAGGCTTATGACATACAGGACAAGGAAAAGCTGACATTACTGGGAGGAGAAAAGATGGAGGGCAGTGCAGAGCTGCTTCAAGGAGCTCAGGACCTTTCTGCTTTCTTCTCATTCCCACTCCACCTGTGGGACTGGCATCCACCTTCTCCCATTATTCCTATCCGGAAACTTAAGTCTCTTCCTGAGGAAGAGACAGTCAGTGCTGATGCCTTCATCTACAATTTCTGCTCAGCTCTTCTTCTTGGTGTCAGTAGGTGGATGGGAGAGACCACTAATCTTGGGACCAAAAGCCCTTACCACTGGTGATTCAAATGTCCATGTGACACAGTGGTGTAGCTGGAGGGGTTACAGAAGTGTCTCCTGGCCCAGCACTATTGCCTGACATTGTGTTACAGGTCTACTGAAATGAGCATTGCCGCTTTATGGCCCTGCAGTAGAACCAGCAGGAAGTGGTGGCCTCACACCTGTGGAAGGACTGTTTTTAGGCCATTGAGGAGATGCAGTCAGCCTTCTAACAATTCACTGGGGTTAAATAACAAGAGAAGGTGGAATGGGAGAGAAAAAAGGTCCTGATTTAAACACAGAAGTTGGGATTCACCTCATCTTGTACTGAAGGTCTAAAATAAGTACATTGAATCACATCCTAGAAGTGTTTGTTTCTGTCCAGTGGCAACAAAGGGAATTTAGGTGATGAGCTCAGTATAGAGGTGATATAAATCCCACCTCAGGTTTACAACCGTACCTGTTGCTAATGAGAGTGCCCACTGAAATTGGTAAATATCTTAGGATGCGCTGATGCAGAATGGGACTGAGATCAGGTTGGAAGGGAGCAGATATGCAGAAAAATAGGTATGCGGTAAATACATTTATTTCTGAGATGTTTAAAGCGCACATTTTAAACTTGGACCATCCGTTGCCCACTCTTGGCCCAAATCTAAAGCAGTAGTTCCTAGAGGACTGAATGTGCACCTTTCTTCTATTAAGATTACTGAAATCCCAAGAACATTCATTTTACAGTTTAGTAAACACTCAAAGGCACTTTTTTCATATGTTGTCTAGAAGTAGACCTGGCTTCCTTTAAACAGAAGATTTTCTGTGGATGGTGAAAGATATGAGATTGTCTGTGAGCCCACATGAGGCCAATATTACTCTTTTTTATGGAAATTCAAGAGCATTTTTCAATTCATTATGTGAAAAAGGCATTTCATCTGTGATGAACAGCCTGTAGGCCACCCAGGGCCACCTAAATTTCGTGGCCTGACTGCAGACCTGCAGTCCCATAGCAGCTCCTAGGGCTGGCCAGGCAGCATCCCTTGCTGTCAGTGAAGGCAGAAAGAGTGGTGTTCCCCTGAGACCTTCAGAGCAGCCAGGTCAAGGTGTGCTTGCAGTGCCACTGGTAGGCTGTCCCTTTCTGCAGATGGCAACAGGAGGGGCGGGGGCCGAGGCAGAGGAGCTGAGCGGTGTAAAAGCTGCTCTCCGGGCAGCCCGAGGCTAACCCCTGGTCCTCCTGTGCAGCGACATCACTCCGTGCTGACCACACCAGATGGAGACAACAACTGGTGTAATGAATTGTGGCAGCACACACACACACACACACACACTTGGCTTACTGCAACTCCCTGCCTTCCTGGGCATATTATTAAATGGAAACCTGGACTGCAGTGGTGTCCAGTGACCAGGGCCATGTTGCAGTAAGTATTCCATAGAGACTCTCTTCCACAGAGTTGCCACCATGCAGAAGCCAAAACCAAACCATGCTGCGGGTGTGTGAGGGAAACAAACCGGTGGGAAAGACAGTACAGGGCAGCCAAAATAACAGGATGCTTAAGATTGTCTTTACTTCTCCAGACAGTAGCAATAGTCGCAGTAGTCCTGAATCCCTCCCCATTTCCCATGCTGCGTGTAGCACCAGTGGCTGGAAAGGCAAGGCAGCAGTCCCAGTCTGGGGTCCAGCCGCCAGCCGTCCTCCTGACAGGCACACTGGCAGTGCAGACAGCACACAGCGGGATACTGCTGCGTTGCGACTCTTCACCACCTTGCCTTTTCACGCAGCAAACTTCTAAGCAAGTGTCCCTGGTCAGCTGAGGTGCGCAAAGATCAGCTTATGACCAGAATTATTTTTGTAACTAACCACAGAGATTCATTTCCATATTCCGTTTATAGTGACAAACATCAGCAGATTTTTTTGTAAAATTATTTGAGTCAGGATGGCTTTATTTGCAGCTCATAAAATATCGATCATGTTTCTCTCTGGGGGTGTGCTACCCGAGGCCCCCCCCCACCCAGCCAAAGCTATAGCAGTTTATCTTTACAATGAGCGTAATCCCACAATATGTCCCCATACAGCAGGCAATATTGTTTACACAGGTTAATAAATGGAGTATTCTGTACAGTAATTTATGCTGTAAAGTATGTACATATATCATGGTAGCAGTCACAAATGCTTTAAACAGCCTTATTTATTAGATCAGTTAGCATTTCCCCCCCCTTGCTCCAGAATACTTTAAATTATTTTTATCTTTTGAATTAGTTATTTTTTTGTAACTGCATTTTGACCCAATTATTGGCAAAAAAATAATGGTCTTTACAGTAAATAGATACCTAAATTTAAGCAGAATTAGCAAATTCACTGCCCATCTAACTAACATAGATCTGATTATGATTAAAAATAAAAATAATATACTCTTATCTGTATATTATAGTATATGCCAGAAATCATATTCCACTTGTGATGAATACAAACAACAAGAGCTTTAGTAACTTTCACCTATTTCATTCTTCCATTGTGAGACAAAAATATAATAAACCACTTAAAGTGTTTCCTGTGAGAGCCCTGATCTTATTCCTCCCTCAGGCAAAGCTCACATCAGCTTCAGTGGGAGCTTTACCTAAGTAAAAGTACAACATAGGGACATTACAAAAATAAATATATCATGTATGAATAGTACTTGTACTTGGTAGTCATTCCTTTCCTCTATAGTAAGAAACATAGGGTAAACATAACATCTGTAACACTCCTCTGTCTCACTTCTTCCTTTTAGTTGTACAAGTGAAAAACTGAGATACAAAAACAATTGTATTTATTCCATTCGGTCAAGCAAAATAGAAATCTTTCGGGGATCGGTTCCGAGTCAAACTAGAAAATAAAAGAAAATTTTGCTTTTGTTTGTTTTCATGTTATGTTACACAATTAAACAGGTTCATGCATACAAAGGCAATGAAATTATTAATGACTTGTTTTACTGTTTGGAGATTTTGCTATGTCCACAGTTCATGTAAAACTCATGTAGCACAGTTTCTGGGATGGTGAAAAATCCTACTGTAATGTAACAGAATGAGCCTTAAGGATTTGTAAGAATAAGCACTTTTATATTAAAAAAAGCAAATATTAATTCATCAGCAAGATTACTTTTTTAATGTGACAATAAACCATGAAATCAACATCCTTCTGTCTCAATTACACCTCATCTGTCTCTTTCTTAAACATTTTTCTGAGGGAAGAAATTGCCTGGTTTTGTGTTACAGCTTTTGGGTCCCATCACAGTCACCTGTGCTCCTGCTAAGTCACCTACCTATTTCCTTCGCAGGTGAGCTTGTTTGAAATCTCTATACAAAGAAGGAGGAAAGACTTGCTTGTCAAACCAGATCTCATTAGCAAGGCACTGGATTTAAGTGGGGTGTCTGACAGAACCAAAGACATGAAAAGAGGCAACTCTCTGGGGAAAGGAGAGCAGTCACTGCTACTTTTTAGTGAGGCACAGGATGAGTACGTAACCAATCCAAGCTTTTCTTTATTTAGATTTAGAAGACAAGCCCCTGTACCTCAAGACCACTAATATCTGTAAGTAGTGCCAAGAGAGCCATGACCTCAGCAGTTGCAGACAAGTTCACAGTTTATAGGCCAGTATTATGATAAAACCACAAGAAATGTAAGTACCAAGTCTCTCTCTATCCTGCCTTCCCCTGTCCACATACACACACCCACACACACATATTTTTCACCAATTGTTTCCTAATTCCTACAGCTTCTTCCCACATAGGATTGCCATCTCTCAGAAGTATTTATTTCAGCATGCTTTTTTTGGGCCAAAACCTAAACATTGCTGTTTTAACATGACCATTTTGCAAGTGGTAGCTTCTGGTGGTTCTTTTCTGCTGGATCAATACCTGGGGGGTTGGATGTTTTCCTACTTCTTGCTGGGGAAATCAAGTTTTCCCAAGCAGACTCTGACATCTGGGGCAGGTACCAGCTGAACATCTTAGGGGCAGGTCAGAAGAATGAGCTTCCCAAAAAAACATTCTGCTCTTTTGTGACTCAGCACCATACACAAACACATGCCTCTTATGGACTGTAACCACGGCACACTGAAACACATAAATGGAGAGCTTTTGCTACTGAGGGCGGGGAATGTATTTCAGGAACAAGCTCTCGTTTATGACATACCACGATTCATGATGGGCTGTGTAACCCATGACAGGCTGACACAAAACATCGCTGCTCCCCGTCACCGCCAGGAGTGAGGAGGAGGAGGACAGGAGAACAGGAGATGATGGTCTCCCTGGGCACTGCCACCACTGAAGGATGGAGACAGCTTCCCCAGGCACTGCCTGCCATAGCTGAGGACCTGACGTACCATACACGCGAACCACAGTTACATGTAGCTGTGTTTCTGAGACCACAGAGGCTCAGAAGCGGGCTTGCTTCTGCCATCTCCTCCCACGGCAGTGCCGGTTCAGTCCAACACACCGCACACAGCTCCATTAACTTCTGCTAGGTTGGACCTGCTTGCTTCAGCACTGCCTCTCTCCCTGAACACCTCAGTGGTTTGCTGGTAATCATGCAAAATATTCACGCATAGTTTTACTTCCTGACTTGTTCCTTAAAAACCTCCCCAGCTTAATTCAAGGTCAGGAAAGAAATCAGGCACCACCAAGCTGAAGACCTGGAGGGCCCATTAAGATGATCTAGTCTTATTTCCCAGGAAAACACAGGCCATAACATTTCATCAAGGGATTCCTTTATCAAAGGCTAATAACTCGATGAAGAGAAGCCTACCCTTTTATGAAGACACCCAATCTTGTTTTAAAGACACAGAGCAATGAAAAATTTACCGCAGCTCTTGGATGGCTATTTGCTAAAAATTCTGCCCCAGGGCTTCACTTTGAATGGTATCAAAGCTAACTGCAAAGCCAAATAGAAAAAAAGAAAACTCAAAACCAGAAGATGGAATATCTGTACTGAGAGGGGGAAAAAATGAAAAAAAAAAAATACAAGGAAACTTTGCATTTTAGGGGAGATTCTGCTCTTAATTTGAGGGAAGTATGTATAGACAGTAGTATTTGCTATTCTGAAATAGAATAGGCTGTGATCTTGTTCACTAAGACATGCAAGCCCACAGACAAAACACAAAAGGAAACTTTGCGACAAGTACTGCTGAAGTGCAGATCTGTTGTGGTCTTTTCATATTTGCATAAAGCTTACATTCATAATAATGTGACTCTATGTTTTCTTTAAGAATAGGAACCAGCAGCACGTGTGGATGTTTCTTAAAATGAAACCCAGGCTGCCTAACTCTCTGGATAGGGAATATTAGCTTGAAATCTCCTGTACTATAAGGAATTACTTATAGTCTCTCCTAGGACCATTTATGCAACTCCTGACAGTGTGAGTTTCTACTGATTTGATTTTTGGTGGTCATTTTTCAAACACCAGTATTACAAATCAGCTATAAGAAGCTAAGGTTACATGTGTCAAGAACTATGACTTGACAGCACATATGCCTACATGTAGTATAAAATAATGGAGAACCCAGTACTAGAGATATAGATTCTTTTTTTTTTTTAAATCTGTTCCCCAGAAAGGAATTTCTCAGTCCCACAGTGCTATGGACAGCTTATGATTTACCAGTCCCTCCAGGTAAAGCAGAGAGAGTGGACACTCAGCACAGGGGGTATACCTGTTTTGAAAAGCAGCTGCGGAAAGGGTACCCATCTTTGAAATATTGCCTTGAGAGATATCCCCAGCCCTCTCGCTGCTAGCACGCTTCTCAGAAAGTACTAAAAGCAAGTTTTTGCAGCTGTGGATAGTTAAGGGCGTAAGCATTGTAACAAGATACATTGTTTTAGGTACCTGGCCCCAAACAGAGTACAAAACCCTGTGTCAGGCCCCAAGCCACCCTATGCACTATGTAGAGGGCTCTGGGTTACTTGGATGAAAAACTAAAAACCTTCTCTTGAGGGAAGAGCTCCAATATCCAGGCAAGTAGCAGTGCCTGACCAGGGCAATAAACTCCAGTCCCTCCTAAAGCATCAGCATCTGATGCAGGGCCCCAGACGAGCCCTTCCACACAGGTGGACCTATGCAAGTGTGTTCCTACAGGCATTCTTCAGGGTACTGAGCAAAACATTTTAGGAAATGATTGAACCAGGAGGCAATAGTTCCAGTTTTTTGAGGTTTTTTTGCAGGTCAACATAGCAGATTATTTGTTACAGCCTGGAAGCAAGCCTTTCTTAACATATATAGGCCCTCTCTCAGGAAAATACCCTACTCCAAATTGAACCTTATGACTAACATGTGACCATTCTGACTGAAGCTGTGCATCCCAGAATGCAAGACTCAAAGGGATAGAATGAGAGAAGAACAGTGAGAGTTTGACTTCAAGCCTTAACAGCCAGGAAACAGTCCTGAGGTAAGTCTGGTTTCTGATCTGCTCCCAGGACAGGCTCCACAGTCCCAGCACCAGCCACAAGGCACCCTCTCACAAGTGCCTGGGACATGTACTGCCACAGCATGTGTGTTCCATTCTTACATCAGTTCTTGTACATCCCACACTGGCAGCAGTCAGAAAAAAAATCATTAGGCTAAATGGTCCTTTGATGTAATCAGTAGAGTAGTTCTTACTGGCATCCTAAATGCACTAAGAAACTGAAAACAGAGGAAGATAAGAGTGATAAAAGTTCTTTAGACTTCAAGGACACAAAACAATAAACAAGGTATCATCTGTTTTGGTAAGTGGCTGCAACCTGGCCAGTCTGGACTCTGGGTTGTTTTTATAGCTCTCTTCATGATGCTGCATGGAGTAAAAGCTTCAAAAAGGTTTAGATGGAGCAGACATAATTTGTTCTCACTTCATCAGAACACAAATTTTGACTAGGGAGGGATTTAAGGATGTAGGCTTAGGTCCTGTTATTTATCTTGAGCTAATAGAATCACAGAATCACAGAATCACA
>NW_010141368.1:0-4403 GCF_000699245.1 Pterocles gutturalis | reverse complement strand
AGAAGTGGGCATCTTCTGATGGTGCATGAATGTGTTTGCAGTCCAGAAAGTGAAAAGTATCTGTATGAAATTTCCATGAAGAAACTCTTCTTTCTTCTGTATCCAGTAACTAATCTTTACATTTTAATACCCTACAATGTATTTTTATTGCTTTCACTGCTCTCTACTTAGTAACAGAATTAAGGTGTGTGTGCTATCACAAGATCTGTTTACAAGTAGAATCTTTAGCTTTTAAACTATCATTAACTTCTCTAAAACCATTTATGTAGTTTAACAGGTTTTTTAACCATTTCATTTCACTGGAAATATTTCAAAGATGACAAGCATCACTTCACAGATCTGGGGATACGATTGGGTTTCCAATCTCTATGACCCTGCATGATCTGGATTGTCCATCATAAAAATAATACAAATTATGCTTGTTTGCTTGGTTTTTTAACAGTTAATGGTTTAAAAAGTATTAGTTGAAAAGACAGGAATATTTTTTCTTTAACAGTACCTGGCTCCAAGTGTAGCTTCTCCATTTTCTGTTTGGGAAAACAAACACAGAGAGATTATTTTATAAAATGTACTTTGGAACACAGGATAATAGCAACCCCCCACCCAATCCCAAGACTGAACACTACACAAATTCACCTATTACATTTAGCACGTTTTTCACTATGCACTGGAACTGAGTATTTTATATAGGTAACTTTTCTGGCATATTAGACCCAAATCAAAATATCAGCCATAACTGCATTCTTGTATCTTAACCTGGAATGTTAAAGAGACCAATAAAGTATCTTTGTGTACCACATCAACTGCAGAGTGAAAAACAAACTCAGCTACTACTTGATATAAACAGCAGGGGAAAGAAGAAATCAACACTACAAGACCATTTTTATTTGCCACAAAAGTGGAAGAAGTCTTGACAGCCAACTGAAAAGTAGGGAAAACACAGAGGGCATTCTCATTTGACGGACTATATTCTGAGCAAGATCATGTATGTCTTGGATTCTGTTACAATTTCATGTTATGGTCATGTTTTCTTTTTTGTAGTATGAGCACAAAGCAAATACTGACTATAACAATCTGAAATACAGGTACATTTTCAATTTACCTTCATTTCAATTAAAACAGAAGAAGAGGCATCTACATTGTTTTCAATTTCATCATAATCTTCCTGGAAGAGTAAAAAAGGGATTACAGGATTTCTTACAAAAAGTAACATTAAATTATGGAGAAATACTACTGCATTCAGCTTTCCCTAGAAATAGTACAAGAAATATTTTCCAGTATTTGACAGATCTCAATTGCTACTTCAGACTGTGATGCAAGAACGAGAAGCAACATATAAACATTCTTGATTATATTTAATCTTCTCCCAGTTACCTTTCATTTTAATTTCAACATGACATTGTCTACCTCAAAGCTACTCTTATTTAGAGAGGACATGTATTTCCCATTTCTGCGATTGCTGCGTACATAACATGTTTCTCCAGTTTCCCACTTTTTTACTTCCTTAGTTTCTAACTGAAAAAAGAAATTAAAAATGAAGCTGACTTAGGTTTCTACTTTTCCAATAACAAAACACATCCCCAAAAAATCTTCCTTCCTTAAGAGCTGATGGTAAGACCCAACCAAAGCTCATTGGTTACACGATTCACAACAGCTCTGATTTACAGAACACCACAAAACTGCCTTTCAGGTGAACTGGATCAGATTTCCGAATTATTGGCGAGTTGAAAACATACTCCTCCTCCCCGCCCCTGCCATATATATGAATATCTAGATGGCTGGGTATATGCATATATTCGCTTAAACACATAAAAACAGGAAGAGGGAACACTGAAACCAATGTGTTAATTTCAATGTCAGGCTTCTTTCAAGGCAAGCAAAGATGTTACTGCAAGGTAAAGAAGGCTGTGACCCATCTACTGTGAACGTTTCAAGCCTCTGACAGGTCCAAAAACATTTGCCACTCAAAAAGTAGGACATGAAAGCTGTCAATGTGAAATAGAATCCATATCACATTCATGCCCTATATTCTATTACAATGAAATAACTCATTCATGTGCCCATATACTTATTAAATACCTTCTGAAAACTTACAAAGACCTCTACTCACCTCATTTTCTGTAAGCTGATCTGGAAATTCTTTCATTTCTGCTTCAATGTTGTCTTTATTATCAGACAGAGAATCTAGAATATTCTCAGGACTATAGTCTTCTCCACAGTCTACAGCACTGCTGTTATCTATTTCAGCTTCATCTAACACACTAATATCCATCATGTCGATATCTTGCAAGGTATCCAGACTTGCTTCGATATCCTCCTACAAAAAGAAAAAGAGTAGAGGTGTATTTATTGTGGGTTAAATGATGCATATTCTTAGTAACAGCAATCATTACTTCACTTACCTGCCCATCTCTGGAGTTTTCTTCTAGTCCATTGTCTTCAACACCTTCTTCTTCTGGTTTTCTTCCTAAAAATAGTGCCACTGAAGTGAGATATAGCACTAAATTTTGAACACATCTATTCTGACGAATTATCTATTCAACACTGAGTTTGTGTCAACAAATAATCATTAGGACCCTGATTCTGAAGTCCAGGTCTGTCTGGATATAATAGAGGACAACTTGACACTCGATACAAGCAAACAGCCTAGCATGAACTAGAAGTACCACAGCTACATTTTTCAACAGCTACACTCCTCTCATTCCACAACACTTCAATACCAAAAAAGACAACACCGTCTAGGAAGGTGTTTCATTTAAAAGAAACACCCTATCATTGTTACAAAAAAACTTCCCTCTTACCATTTAACTACTTAAATAAATAAGCTGATCTAGAATTAGTCTTCACTTTTAAGATCCTGGACACACAGATCACATTTAGGCACATCTGTCACCAGCAAACTTTTATCGTTATTCAAAAACAACTGCTCTTTCTGTATTTTTACCCTGTTATCTTAAAGGAAGCAGCTTACCAGTAAGTTTCAGAAAATATATTTTAAGAACTGGCTATATGCAATTCAAATAAACCACATATAACATGCCATACACAATATCTAACATTTTTAAAGCAAAGTATACTTCAATCACTAATGAGCTCTGTTAGAACAGTTTATTTTCAAAATAACATACAATTATAAAATGAAATATGACACTAACAAAAGTTATACACATTTGTTATTTATGCAACAATGGTTCTAATTATTCCTACTGTAACTTCTTGCATCTAAAAATGTAACCCAGAGATGATGGAGGTTCAAGGGCTTCTATGAAAAAAGGAAAATGTATAAAGTTATGGCAAGGAAATTAGTACCTGGGGTGTTGTGAAGCCACCTTAATATACATTGGCAGAGCTTCCCACAGGAGCCTATGCTGCAGCTGCTTGCTCCGTATCCAACACAATTCTGCACTCACCGTCACAAGCACAGAAACACCTGCAACTTACGGTCTCATCTAATGCAACAGAGTTTTACCATTTTCCATATTGAAAAAAGAAAAAGCACTTTTAAAATAAATTAAACTAATGAAATAGATGAAATCAACATTGTATGCTAAGTTCTAGCTACATGGAAACAACGGAACAATATTTGTCTAGACTCCATACCTTTGCTAGTTCTTTTTGGCATTTTCTTGTTGGTCAGCTCTGAGGCCACAGGAATTTCATCAGGATCTCCTCCTTCATCCTCAATGGCCTATTGGAGACAGCAGCATAACATCTCTTGTATTGTTTGTTGGTGTGCATTTGTACTGGTTTTGGATGGAATAGAGTTAAATTTCTTCACAGTATCTTGTAGAGGGCTATGTTTTGGATTTGTGCCGAGAACAGAGTTGCTAACACAGGGATGTTTCTGTTATTTCTGAGCAGTGCTTACACAGCATCAAGGGCTTTTCTGCTTCTCACGCTGCCCCACCAGCAAGTAGGCTGGAGATGCACAAGAAGCTGGGAGGGGACACAACTGGGACAGCTGACCCCGACTGACCAAAGGGATATTCCATACCATATGACATTGTGCTCAGCAAAAAAACTGGTAGGGATGGTAGCTGGTGGAGCTGCCATTACTTGGGGACTGGCTTGGCATCAGGCAGTTGAACGTGAGCATTTGTTTTTCCATCACTTGCTTTTCTTGGTTGTTTTTTTTCTTTTCCCCCATTTTTTTTCCCCCCTTCAATTTAAAAAAATTATTAAACTGTCTTTATCCTCACCCACAAGTTTTCTTTTTTTTTTCCCCCCCCCCCCCCCCCCCCCATCCTGCTAGGGAGAGGGGGACAAGTGAGTGGCCATGGTGTGCTTAGCTGCCTACTGGGGTTAAATGATGACAGCATTTTTAAGGATCTGTCAGATGGAAAAATTAGTGTCTCACCGTAGTTCAGTCATACAGCCAGCCAGCCATATCAGCCCTTAGAAAC
>NW_010141367.1:340-573 GCF_000699245.1 Pterocles gutturalis | reverse complement strand
AGGGACCAGCATCCCACGTACACGTGTGGAAGGGCGTCCGATCCGGCAGTGAGCGGGTTTTTCTCCGGATGGGGAGAGATTTCTCCATCTCCTCCTTCAGGATCAGCTTCCCAAGGTTGGAGGTGACCTGGGGACGAAGGAACATGGGTGGGGGTCACTGTCAGCACGTCCCCAGCCTCTCCCAGGGCATCCACCCACCCCCCCTGCCCCTCACCTTGCTCAGGGCCTGCCTC
>NW_010141367.1:0-224 GCF_000699245.1 Pterocles gutturalis | reverse complement strand
GGGGTTGGGACAACCCACGTGTTGCGCCCCCCCTCCCCCCCCCCTACCCACGACGGCCAGTGACGGGGGGCACGGCCAGTAGTCGGTCTCGATCTTGGCCGGCTGGTTGGGGTCTGGGGGCTGCGCCGCCGGGAATTTGGAGGATTCGATGATCAAGTCCTCTATGAGATGCTTCCCATGGTGGGGGGTGGGATGGTGGTCTGCGGGGGCACAGGGGGGGTTAG
>NW_010141366.1:0-312 GCF_000699245.1 Pterocles gutturalis | reverse complement strand
CCGCAGGTGTCGTTGGTGTCCCTGGGGGTGGCACTGGGGTCCCCGGGGGTTTCACTGGTGTCCCTTGGGGTTGTCACTAGTGTCTCTTGGGGGGGTCACTGGTGTCCCTTGTGGGGGTCACTGGTGTCCCCAGGGGTTCACTGGTGTCACTGGTGTCCCTTGGGGGTGTTGCTGGTGCCCCTTGGGGGGGTCACTGGTGTCCCCAGGGATCACTGGTGTCCCTTGGGGTGTCACTGGGGTCCCCGGGGGTGTCACTGGTGTCCCTTGGGGTTGTCACTAGTGTCCCTTGGGGGGGTCACTGGTGTCCCCAGG
>NW_010141365.1:64585-75593 GCF_000699245.1 Pterocles gutturalis | reverse complement strand
GCCAGAAATAGGAATGAACTCCAAAATGACCAAGGATCACAGGGAAAATCAGATTACTGTACCCTAAAAGATTCATGGTTGCTTTCATTTTCCTCACAGATGCCTTCGCACTGTACAAGGGTAAATTCAGCAAAAAAAGGATGCCATAGCGAGCTAATATGAATTTCCTTTCACAGTTGTTCACATCCGAGCTGTGCAAGGGTTTTATATTGCTCAGGTTAACTGAGTGGTGCAAGTTTACCTCTCATATGCTGTAAAAGCAGAACAAGTGGTAAACGGTGTTTCCTCATCCCTAGTCATAAATATCAAAGTGTCACATTACAAATATATAATAGGGATTAATTTCTTCCATCTTTATCTGGGATTAATTAGCTGTATGTCAACTGAAATCAGTCAAACTAGTGCAGAAGCATTACGAGGGAGTAGCAGATTTTGGGAGACCCAAAATGCTCGTAATGAAGTAAGTTTTCGATAGCCCAATTTTTCTATAATTTCTCTGCTTTTCTATGCCTCATCTTATGTACAAACATCTTTATGTATACACCTAGGAATCCATCTCTCTGGTCTCTTTCAACCCTCTCTTTACTAACATGGAACATTGCTCAAACAGTGTGGTGAAGGTAATTTAACAGCTTCTCACACTGCTTCCAGCTGTTTCAGAAACCTTATGCTCTTTTTTATCCGATGAGAACAAACCTACTCATTCTTCCCCTCAGACTCCAGTCTTTTTCAAGCAGTTGCCAAGTTGCCACTTGGTATCACGGTTACTCAGCTGGCATTAAAAAAAAACCAAAACCAAAGTGTGTATATATATATATATACATATATGTCTATATATCTGATAAAGAGCAAGGCTTCAAGTAGGTTTTCTGTTTATATACATCTGCTAAATTCAAGAAGCTTCACATTTGACTGAGCATAACATCCTCTTTCATATTTGGAAATATCAGCCCTCTGGCATGTTGATTGGATTAAAAATAGTAATGCCTAAGAAGAAGTTACTCAAGGATAGGAAGAACTATCCTCCAGCTATAACACAAGAGCCACGGAGCAGCAAAAGTAGATGGCAGCAGGTGGCATATGTATATCCTCTGGTGTGTTTTCTTTTTCTCAAGCCAATTAAGCCATTGTACTTATTGCCACAAGTCAGAGAAGATGTTAAAAGTTTACATGATTTCAAAAAATGATTAGTCAAATTAATAGACAATCCATGCCTCCCGCTCCCTCCCCCCACCCCCACCCCAGCTAA
This sequence comes from Pterocles gutturalis, assembly GCF_000699245.1. NCBI lineage: Eukaryota > Metazoa > Chordata > Aves > Pterocliformes > Pteroclidae > Pterocles > Pterocles gutturalis. The sequence goes on along the minus strand of NW_010141365.1, from coordinate 74,344 downwards.
GGGCTATTAAAGTGAAAGATAAACCCTTGGAGTGTTTTAGGGAGGTGGGCTTACTTGTGCTTATATTGCCCATGTATTTGCTATTTGGATTTGAGGTGTCAAGGTAGACAGACCATTGATGGGTCCTTGTGATAGCCTTTTTTACACTCTTCAGTGTATTTGACGTAGGTTAACATGTCACTGATTACATTATTTCAATGACTGCTATAAAATTTCATTAAAGAAACATTTCTTTAAAATCAACAAATGTAAAGTTAAGATTTCATTAATGAAGTATGTGCATAATGCTGTCCCTGGTTAATCAGTTAGTCTAACAACATCACTAGCTTTTCCCAGCTTCCATGCATTTTTCTGTATATTTTCATTCAGATTAGGGCAAATTCCTAACTAAATAAAATTACTGTTGACCACAGTTAATCCTCTAACCATGGGTAAAAACATGTCATCCTTACTAATAGTGAGCATAAACAGAAACAGCTTTCAGCTTCATTAAACTAAGACCTCTTGAACAGTAAAATATTATTTAAACAGATTAAACATAGCAGAATCAGCCAGTATATGAGTTAATATTATTTTTATTTTGCCTTACTGAACCCAGAAAGAATAACTTCAGCTGTAATTTACCACTGACAGCTGATAGCCCTTTCTGACTTAAAAGAATAACATGATGTTGCTAGTTACTTACAGGAGCTTTGCTGGTTTATTTTGAAAGGAAACACTTTGTCACTGGTCATTACAGAAATTGCCTACAGCCTTCAACTTTGTAAAAAATTTCAGGCCCAATAAAACTTCTAGAACAGTGTCCATAAATAAATGCAATAAAAATCCCAATACCCTGGAAAACCTTGTATATTAGTCTCTGACAGGAGAATTCAGATGGTCAGGTTCTCCAGTGCTGCTCATGATGAACAGTGTCTTAAACTCACGAGAAATGGTGGGGCTGGGGCAGACATGCAGCACTAAAACACAACGGGTGGCAAATGCCAAAGCTCTGCAGACAATACCCACTGCGTTTTGTTCAGGTGGGCATGTGAGCAACAGTCACTTATACCAATACGGTAGCCTGACATGCCTGGAGTATGGGGATACAGTTGTCTCTGTGATCCCTCCTTTGGGGGACTAGATTTCTTGCAGGGATCTAAAGAACGTAGTGGAAACATATTCATTTTATATCATAACCACCCCAGAAATGTTTGCCAGAGAATGCCTGTTGAAACCATCTGCACACTTTAGGTTTGACAATTTTTTATGTGAATTAGAAATTACTATGAATGGCTTTATCATGAAAGTAAATGGTATTGCATTTTTGTATCTATAGAACTTTGGTAAATTTGGTGAAATAAGTAAAGTTTAATTTGGGAGGTGAAAGTACATGGACCATTGCCTACAATCATTCAGTACAAACTAGTTTCAAGACTTTTGTAGGCTATTGAAAATATATAAAATTCACACGAATACATATGTACTCAGTTATTTTGAACCCTGGTAGCCAAACATCTGAAATTTGACACACTCTAGGCTCAATTAATTTTCAGTAATGAAATTCTAAACGTAACATAACACTACTTCTGGGTATATCTCTATGTAAACACAAAAGAATATATTTTCATTTCAATGCACAGGGGAGTCATAAACATCTATTAACAGCAGTGGGTACTATAGGGAAAAATAGTCTGTGTTGCAAGAACAGGTTCTATTTTTTTTTTTAATTTGACATATTGTATTTTATCAGTTGTCATACTAAAATACATCAAATAAATAAGCATGCCTAATAGGAAAATGTTATTGTGAATTACATATAATCACAAGTTCAGCTGTTCTTGCAAATATAAGAAGGGGTTACAGCTATTCTGAGGTACTACCCATGCTCTTTCTTAACACCTGAGGTTGAGATGTTACAATGCAGCAATTCAGTCAGTTCATAGGTAGGTTCAAGAAGAAGGAGTCTTGAAGAAAATCAGCCGACACTGGAAAGCAATTTTAAAGAATCTGAACTACTTTAAAAAAGAAAAAAAAAATGTGGATTCTGCTAAAATTTCTCTCTTCTTTGATTGCATGTGGATTTGGGATTCTAGGTGAAAAAAAATCATTTGAAGAGAGAAACAAAGTATGCACCTTGCAAGGCCATGAAGAAGAATTACTAGTGTTGAACACAGAGTTGCATTCCCAGACCTGGGCACGAGACCTCCAGCTCCAGGTGTTGTCAGACTGCAGACACCCGTTCTGCTCTGAAGTGCAGATCCACCATTCCCTCACTCAGTAGCATCCTACCACTTTCATCATCTCCCTGAAAAATCAGTGGGAATATTCCAAGTGATTGTTGAACATAAATAATTGTGTTAAGTCCATCCCTAAGGAGACAAAAGGAGGGAGACAGAAGTCTAATAATTGCCATTTTGCCAGTGCTGAACTTTGGTACTGAATCCGCAACCATTAGTAAAAGAATTATGGCAGGAGCAAGAGCTGTGTGCAGGTCTCCCGCGCTTCAGTGAAACATCTTAACCACCAGGCAAGTATCACTAATGGGTTGAAGGTACTTGCAGCTTTGTTCTCCTGGGGTGGTCAGTGCACAGCATCACTTCTTTCCCAATGAATGCTTCAAAAAGTAATCATCCCTCTCATTTACAGACATTTCTCTCTGCCAAACTTTTTCTCAACTGTTCTCCACGTATTTTGAGTTACTTAAATTTTATCTCCCTCTGTAGAAAACATCGTCATTTTAGAAGTATGTGCTGCTATCCAACAGAGATACGTCACAACTGAGGAAAGGGGAAAGAATATTTTGCTTGCTCATCTCCAGGGGAGTTTACAGCCACTAGCCTAGTCTAATCTATTGTCTTGGATTGTAAACAGCATGTTGTAGCCTTCAGTTAAGACCCCTTGTAGAACAGCAAGGCATTCTGCTTTTATATTCTCTTACAGATACTGGTATCGAGTAGGACAAATTCACTGAGGTCAATCTACACTGATATAAAACCATGCAATAGAAAAGAGATAAGCTCTCAGTACTGCGGTATTGCATCAAATCCAAAGAATAAAAAACTACACATGCACGATCACAAAACATTTCACCAAATGAGAACAAGATATTCTTTCATACACCACTAGGAAGCAGTATAACCATGTTTTTAACAATTTGGAAATAACTATTCAAGTCAGACATCTGGAATATTTAAAGAGTCGACCCCAAGACAAACAAGAAGAAAAGAAAATAAACAAAGAAAAAAGCCATTTCTCTCTGATGACTATATCAGCTACTTGTGTCATTGAATGTCTGTGTAGGAAAGTAAAACTAGAGGGAAGTCCGAAAATGATGGAAAAGCTTCATGTAAGATATTTTTCTCATGATTAAAGGAGATAAACCTTTGCAAACCTTCTTGCATCCTTCCTGCACAAGATTACCAAGCAAAATGGAAGACGAAAAACAGAGCAGGCCTGCTACTTTATTATTTTGCGACATGCAAAGTGTTCAGTAACAGTTTTTGGAAATTTCTGATGTCTTTGTAGAATGCTTTTATAAAGATGTGAGCAGTGTGGCACATTTGTAAGAATATGAAAAAGATTACAATATCATCATAAAATATAATGGAACAAAGTTTACCAGATTGTATTTTGGGCTAGATTAGTGTTTAAGAGATACAAGTGCATGGTAACTCTTGCTACTCATATTTTGTGACAGTGAGTTTTGTGACTGTATCTTGAGCAAGAAGACTAGGTGGTAAATATCTCATCTCTGTCTATAGGGTCAATGGATCTGGATTCTTCCTGACCCTTAAGCCCTAAATATGTCCTAATTGTTTCAGCAGTAAAAGTGTCATATTCTTCACCAAGATTTCATTAAGAAGAAATGTCTGAAGGCTTAGTTCCTCTTGCAATGCAAACATCACAACAAGATTACTTATTGTGGTAATAGCACTTAACATTTACACCCCTCATTCATCAGCTACTTCAAAACCAGCAACCAATAAGGCAGACTTAGACATGTTTATTTTTTTTTTTACTTCTATACTAGAAACCCAAACCAGGAAAGTGATTCATTAGTCAAATGCAATAAGTGACAAATCTTGTAATGTTACTTTCCCTAGCTTTTTTTGCTACCTGAAACCATCCTATTACAGTTCTCAGTATATGTCCTTTTTCAAGAGATAAAGTGAATACAGTGATTTAACTCCCAAGATGTTTATTATTTTCCAGAGTATTAAATGTACCTATTTACATCTTAACCTCCATATAAAAGATCGGTTATTTTTGAGATATTTCTAAACTAAATTGTTAATTTGAGAAATATTTCATAATTTCCATCATTTGCAAATATATTCTTTGTCTTATATTGATAGATATAATGTACTTCTCTTATAACTACATATTCTTATTTCCTTTACATCTCTTCCAGGAAGCAAGTTTCAAAAATAGATGGTTTGTACAAAATTGTGCTTCTTTTTAGTCCAGATTTATACTCTTGAAAGACCCTAACTCCAAGTAATACTATGAACACTTCTCAGCTCCTCTGAATCTTTCATATTTTTCTTTCTTTTACATTAAGAGACTTTATTTGTTCTTTCTAATTTAATTTCAGGAGTTTTGAAGACTGCTGACTAAGACCTTAGCAAAATATCCTGACGGTATTTATTCTAGCCTTAATTTAAAATGTCATTGAAATTCACATACATACAAAGGATGGGTGTATACATCGCCTAAGAGAGTTTACATGACCTCCTAGACAGAAGGGTCATCACTAGAAGGTAGATTAGATTGAGCAAGGTAAACAGACTCACACACTCCTATTTCATGCTTGTCTCTGCTATCACATGAAATACACAGTACCAAATTAGTTGCACTAATACACTTTCCATTACGGAAATGATTGCAGGAAAACATATGTTCTTATTTAATTTTGGGTAGGTCAATGCCAAAGATTCTGCAAGCCAACCTGTTAACTGAGGGAAGAGTTAGAAATAAAATAGGCCAAACATAATAAAGGAGAAGCAGAACAAAGATAATCTGGGAGTGAAGCCTGTGCCTCAGTGAAGGCTCTAGCAAAAATTGCTAAAACTGCAGAGGAAGGACTTCACTCAGACTTGAGACTTTATAGTTCTCCCCAAGCCTTTCAGTAAGCTTGCTGTATGTGTTTTGTGGGGAGGTGGAAGGAAGAGCCCTTTACAAATAAATGCATGTTAAAATTTCTGCTTCATAGTAATAACAAAACACACTCTTTGAAGCAGCAGTACCTTGATTTCTTCCCCCCCAATTAACTCTTTTAAATACATGAAACAAGATTAAAAGATAGCACCATGTATCATAGCAAGCAGTATAAATGATACAGAAACAAAATATAGCCTGGCTGGCAGCATTCCAGCCTTCTAGGCCACTTGTCAACTCTCAGCAGTGATGACAGGCTTGCTTCCACGTCTTCTACATGTAACGCTTATCTGAGAGGGGCCTAAACAATGCCCTTTGGAAGAGACAAATGATGACTGTGTCAGTTTGTACCCCTAGCTAAATTCCACAATTGAGTATAATTATGTGCATATGTTTTCATCCTTTCTATTTTATGTGGTCTTGAAAAATAAGTAAATATGTAGGCCTCTAAAATAATGGAATATGTCACTGCCACATGCAGCATCTGTGGTATACTGCAGTGTATCTAAAATGAAAATACAATCAGTGTAATTATTCTAAGCTAAATTATCTGAATTACAGGATAGTTATCATATGCATGTGTAATACTTTTAAAAGTTTGTCTACCTTTACTTCTTACTATATTCAAGTCCCACTTCAGATCTCTAAAACATTAAAGATCACAAAAGAACCAACAACCGTGCTCCCTAAAACCAATACAACCTCCCCAGGAAGTCAAAAGAAGATAAAACCTCAATTATAATATTAAAAAATCGTGGTTTCATTCTTCCTTTTCCACCAAATCTACAACTGCATGCCTCTGCAACTTGGCTTCTAAATGAATCTCACTTTATAAAAATATGTACAATTTGAAAGATTTTTCTTTATTGAAATGCTTTAATATAAACTACTGATTCATCTAACTGAAGACTGTGAGGATGTCTAAATGTGCCCATCCTCCCAAAGCATGAATGTTTTTGAAGCTAACTTGACAAAAACATCTTTCTTTCAGAACCCAAGAAAAAGTTATTCACTATGGTGGAAGTATTTGGCCATAGTAATTGCAGCACATTTACTAGCCATCTCAACCTTCTATAAGCACACACATCGATTAAGAGAGATTCCACACTTGTGAACACAGGCGCACCCCAAACTCAACATCCTGTCTTGTCCTTCTCCTTTGGGGAAGGTTCACATTCAGATGCAGTTTGAGATGAAGCTCTAAGTAACATTGCAGCTCCTTTTAAGTCATTTCCAGCACCGGCTATGAGGGTGCTAGGATTTCATATACTAAATTCAAATACTTCTATGTAATTTCTTTGTTTGGACTTGGTTTTAGGGTGGTTTTCTGAGACACTTGCTTGGTTCTGAGGAAATACTCAGGAATTTAATTAACCATTTCTCAGATATTTACAGGATATTATGATGTTTTATTTTAAAACAAAGAATTTTTTAATACCATGCGCACACCACAATGCAGAACACATCACTGAAATCCTAAGAACTGGAAAGCAGTTTCATTTACAGAACCAAAGTCTCTGAATTGAAAACTAAGTCTTTTAAAATAGGATAAATCTAGTAGAGCAGTTAACTTAGTTGACAGTGCAGCAAAAAAATTGTCCTACTCTTTTATCAATCTGATCCTGAGGCATATGTGTCTTCACATATAAAATATATACCTATGTAGTTGTGGTGGGTTAACGTTGGCTGGATGCCAGGTGCCCACCAGGCCCCTCTGTCACTCCCCCTTCAACAAAATAAAGGGGGAGAATAAGATGAAAAACTCACGGGTCAAGATAAAAGCAATTTGATTAAAGCAAAGGCCAAGGCCAGGCACTGAAACAAAAGGTAAACAAAGATGTTATTCTCTACTTCCCATCAATAAGTGATGTCCCCCCACTTCCCGGGAAAGCTTCAGTGTGTGCAGCAGCTGCTCCTGGAGACACAGTAACCAATGCCCCCCTCCTCCTCCCTGCCCTTGGCTGTTATGGCTGAGCTGAGGTCACATGGTATGGAACAGCCAATCCGGGTCAGCTGTCCCAGCTCCGCCCCCTCCCAAGCTGTGTTACACACCCCCTGCTGGCTGCCAGGGTCACACTCAGCACTGGGAGGGCTGCTGGGGGGATATAAACCCAATATAGTAGTTTTAATGGAACTTGAAAAAATAACTAATGAGCATTATAAATGAACAATGCTGCCCTATTTCTGATAGGGTAATTATAAAAACAGGGCCTTTTTTGACTGTTATTTTAAGAATTGTGCAAAAAACAGACATAATGGAAATGCTATGGCAACCGTAATTACAATACAGCATTAACTACAGCCTAAGTTGTTATGATGTGTTTTCCCACAAAAACCACTCCAATGATTTTTATGTGGTACTTTGGATCGCATACTTAGGTCCAGCTTTAAAATAAGCAACATGCAGAGAAAAACTTCATTATAAGAATGCAGCTGAAGACTGTGTTAAGCAATCAGAGCTCTCTACAATTATTGGCCTTTTTTTTCCTCAAATAGTTTTCAACAGAAATGACAACTACATAGTTACTGTTAGCTGTTGTATACTAGTAACAACTAACATCCAGTGTGGTAGTTTGTGTACACAGTAACATGCTAAAAGATATTCCTAGCAATGGAATATAATTACAGAACAAACCAACAATGCTCCATTTTCTAAATCTGCAACAAAAGAGAAAAAAATGCAGCTTTAAAGACATTGGGAAATCCTTTTTCCATAGTGGATATAGTTACTGGAACACGGTTTTTCTGATTATTAAACCTTCACCTTAGAAAAAACATTCTAGAAAAGAAACAACAAACAGTGAATACAAATTCTGTACGATGACCGTGGAGTCCTACCACAGTTAACATTCTTACTACAAATCAGTGCCAGATAAATAGCATCTTTAAATGAAGACTGCAAAGAAATGTACCACAAATATGAATAAAAAATTATTCCTAATTTCTGCTAAAGATTCGTCATAGTAGCCAAATGTCAGATAAAGATAAAAAACCCTCTTGTTTTCATAATTTTAAAAACTAATATTGTTGGGTCTATTAGGATGTCCAGCTACTGCCTGAATCCCATTAATTCTTGACCTCTACTCCAATACCAAGCTTCACAGTCTGCTTACGAGCATTTTATTACAGAATAGAACAATTCAATATGAAAGCACTTTGACTTTACTGAAACACTGTACTTCCATTAAGATAATATGCTTTTGCTGAATTTTTACAGTTAGCCTAAAACACTGCACTTATTTTATGAAATAATAATAGTTCTCACTCTTCGTATTGCAACAGATTCCAAAAAGAAGCAAAGCTTGAGAGTGTGATACTGAACCTCCCAAATACTTTCTAGAGAAGGCTTTTTTTTTTCAGATCTTGCACAAGCTTCTGCTTCAGAAAAATAGTTAAGTTAGTGTGATGGGTTTGCCCTTGGCTGGGGGCCAGATCACACACCCACTCACCCAATTCCACCCCCCACCTGAGGATAGGGGAGAGAATTAAAGGGGTAAAGGGAAAAAAGGACTCATGGGTTGAGATAAGGACAATTTAATAACTAAACTACAATAATACTGAAAATAATACTATATACAAATATACAAATGAGTGATACACAGTGATACGGCCCCTCCACCTGACGACCAAGGCTCAGCCCGTTCCCAGCTAACGATCCCAAAGGAGGGAGAGTCCCGAAACCGCACTCATGGAACGGAGATAACAGTCCGTGCGTCCCAGACCGAGAGCTGACTGGGGTGGGGGAGAAGGCCTTGGGAGAGCGACCACCTGGAGTGAAATGACCCGGAGCAAAAGAGATCCGGAACCAAAAGGGACGAACTTCCGGAGGGTCCTCGCCTATATACTGGGCATGACGTGTATGTTATGGAATAGATTATTGGCCACTTTGGGTCTCAATCCCAAACCTAAGATCAAATCCTGGGCTAGTAACTGGGGCTGTGCTCCCTCCCAGCTTCTCCTGTTTGCAGACAGACAGAAAAGCTGAAAGACCCTGTCAGCCGTGTAAACATCACTGTTTATCAGCATTCTTCTGAGCACAAATCCAAAACCCAGCCTCTTGCTACCTATTATGAAGAAGGTTAACTCTGTCTCAGCTTAACCCAGGACAGTTAGCATGTGTGTGGGGAGAAAGGACAGAGAGTAAATCAGCTAAAGAGGTAAAAGCAATGAGAAAATATTTAGCAAAGTCACAAGAGCAGAGCAAAGCAGAATGATTCAAGGCAAATTTGGAGCTCAGACAGGCATCACTGGATTCCTGTAGCATGCATACAGCTGTATATCTAATATGACAGAAAGAAACAGTAGGACCTTATGAAATCAGTAAAGAAGCTAACGCAAGTGATTAGCAGAGTTAACAGATATGTTAACCTTCTCACCATTTTCAGACACTACATGGCCTGTACAGCCTGCTTCAGTCTCTAGAGTGTATTTTCCATCCCCCTCCCACTCTCACCTAATTAGAGAGTTCATGCTGTCCTGAAATCCCATAAGAACATGCAGTGGTGGCCAGCAGCAGAGTTCAAGAAGCATTTCATGGCTCAGAGCCGGAACTGAGAGCTCACAGTCAGCCTGGCCTCTCACTGGTAATTCTAAACCTCCATTCTGCTCCATAAATCTTTA
>NW_010141365.1:48382-64554 GCF_000699245.1 Pterocles gutturalis | reverse complement strand
CTTTCCATTGATCACTGAGAAGGTATTTAACAAATTTTGTCCAGGAAAAGATTAACTAGCCATGGTCTCTTCAGATTAGAAAGAAGACAATTAACTGATGATATGATAAACACATACATTCATTACCTGGAGCAGGTTTCTCTCATTACCAGGCAGACAGGTTACGTTAGCTTCTGTACCACTTTGTTTGTTTACCCATAAAGGCAATAAAGCATTCATTTTCCACTCTCCTTCAATACTTCTAGTGCACTAAAGCTTAAGGGTACTAAGTGGTCTGAGTTGCAAGGGAAAAGATTGTGTTACAGTGAAATAGAAACAAAAGCCTATGGTCTTAGCTAGGCTATCAGGTGATGCACAGAAGCATCAGAAAGCAGAACAAAGTTTCAGGAGGTGTGTACCGTGACAGTTTACTGTTTTTACGGAATTGCATGAGTCAGCCAGGTAGGGATTTTGTACAGAACAGTTTGCTGGGGACCCCTCTTGTTTTTTTTCTCTCAGTTCTCACTGGCAAAGGAACAAAATACAGCAGGTGGCTGGGGCTCCATCTGGGTCCAGTGCTTAGCATTATTGAGCCACATTAGAAAACCACAGTGAGCCCACATCTTGGATACTACATACAATCAAAGGTAGTATATAGCAGAAATAGAAATAATACAGGAACATAATGAAATTGATGGGAAACAGGTAGCAGAGTTTGTATGAGGAGAAATAAGGTAGCCTAGGACTCTTAGGTGGTTTTGAATCTGAGGCTTGACCATTTTATTTTATTTTATTATTTATATTATTTTATTTTATACATTTGAAATAACCTTCTCCATGCCAGTCTTGATTTTCGTGCCTTTCAACATTTATTTCCTAATAAGTGAAAAAAATAAATACTTAGTCATACAATGCACGGTTAAATTGCTGCCCTCATTGCCAAAAATCCTAGTGAACATCAAAAGCAGAAAGTTGTGACTGATCAGTGAACCCCTGCAGTGGAAGAAGGCTCTGAGGGGACAGGAAAGGGCTTTGTGCTCAGGAAGCTTGTGATGGGATGTGGGGAGTGACCATCCACTCCTGATGCAACAAAAGCTGAACTTACATCGAGACAGAGGGGTCCAGAGGGTAGCCTTAGGCTATATCAGCTGTCTTCCTAAGCTAGCCAGACCAGTGAGATGCAGGTTAATACATGGCTCAGCCCAACAGAGACTACAAAAAGTGAACAACAAACAGAATTCAGAAGAGAGCAAAGAGCTTGAGCTGGTTTGAACCCATGTACTCCTTCCCAGCAGCTGGGGACACCCAGCCATTGTACTGGGATCCAGCTGTGTACTGCGATTGTTATTTGGTGTTAAGTGTACTTATATTTTGATCTACATGCATTGCTGCACAATGCTAGCTCAAAATCCCATGTAACATCAGATCATGTCAAATGTGTACATCTGATATTAAACAGCTGATATCCTGCAGCTGTGGAATATCAAAAATAACCTGGTCAAAGACAGGTTGACTCTTGACATTAATGCAGTCCAAAGTGGTCAGATCACTTAATGTAAGGAAAAAAAAACCAAACAAACCTTTAAGGACTATTAAACACCATTATTCAGTACAATCTTTCATCTGAGATTCTGTAACCTGCATGTGAGGGGAAAGACCATCTTATAACAATTCTTCTTCCCTAAGCTGCTGGCCAGTAAAAAAAAAAAAAACAACAAAACTGTCCCTTTAGCCTGACGCAGTACATTGTTCTTGCATGCAACAATTCAGAAGCTCTAAAGTAGGTATCTCTGGTCATTTTGTTTGTTTACTTGTTTGTTTATTGGGGGTGCAAGGGCACAAGGGATTGGCAGTGAAATCTGGTCATTTATTCAGTTTTCTTCTGTATCTAAGTCAGTTTTTGATAAGATACAATACAACATTTACAGCTTGTATCCCATGACTGTTCAACATATTTGTTAAGTGTTGTAAGAGATCTTTTCAAAGTCTCAGCAGAGTCTGAACAAAATGGCAGTTATGATCTTCTTAATATGCTCATTTATTAACATGTTTGTAAAATGTCAACAGATCAAGAAGGGAGAGTTTTCACAAAGACTTTTCTGCTTAGACTTGTCATGTCGTGGTCTCCCAGGTCTTCCATTTCACTGATAGACTAGGCTGAAGTATATGGTTTGGAGGCCAGGAGCCCTGTGGTTCTAACACAGATGGATATGGATGCGGTATGTAATCACTTCCCAGTCCCCTGAATAAGAAAACCTGCATATTTTTTAATAACCTTTCATTCATTTTGTACTCTAGTTCTCTTAGCAGACTTGAATATGTCCTATTTGATTTTTTATAAGTGCGAATAGTCCCAGAACCTCTCCAAATGCTCAGTCTTTATTGCCAAAAAGAGGGAGGCATTTCTTCACAATCTTCAGTGTCAGCGAGTGACACAGTTTATTTAGCTGCTTATCAACTCCTGTAGCTCCCTTGATTTCCTAATTCTACATAATCAACATATTTCTTACTAAAATATTAAAGAAAGTTTTTCATATGAATTCTCTATGTATAATAATAGCTCTTTTAATGTGTTTAAATGGATTACAGTTAGGCCTAAATGACAACATTAGGAATCTATTTTCTACTACACTTTAGCAGTTACTCTGATTGGTTTCACCTCTGATGCACGCATTGATACAAGAACTACAGCTAAAAGGACTTTATCTGGTTTTGTGGCAGAGAATTTTTACACTATTGTTGCTGAAGACATATGTAAGTGTCAAACACTCTCTGACATTAGAATAACTATACTTTTGATTAAAAATCTAATTTAAAATTATTAAAAATAAACTACTTGAAGATTAAACTAGACAGAAAACAAATTAAATTCTACTTTATTTTGTGATAGTTAATAAATCAACTTTAAGCAAGTTCATGCATATGCTCATAACAATCCTATTTGAAAAATAATCTTCTGAGTTCATGGGAAGTCAAGGTTTAGTGAACAAACTTAATTTCTGTGTTTTCACAAAGAAGTATGAAACAAAATACTTCCTGCATAGGTCTATGGTCTCACACCCTCAAGTTAAAGCCTCTTATAATCAACAAGCAGAACATTTGACAAATTCCATTTGCTGTTTCTTCCTTTTTTAAAAATCTCTTGTCACTCTGCAATTCATCATGCTAAAAGCTTTGACCCCTAGCATTGAACAGACAGGAATTTCCTAAATAACTAAAACTTATGGCCAAGCATTTCTTTTTAGAACTGTATGTAAATGCAGTGTTAAATTTTATTTTTGTAATCTCTTTAATCAGAAACAAGGGAATTAGCCAGCTGTTTGGAACTCATGTTAAGATGTAATTAAGCATCTGATTGAATTTCTGTGCATATCAAACAGCAAAGGCTAGTATTTGCACACAAGACAGATTGCTTTCATTAAAATAAAAATCTTCTCACCAAATGACAACAGAAAAGGTTTACTCCAATGGACTGTCTCTGAGATATCCCTCCACAAGAAAGCACACATCAGAATGGCAAAAAAAATTTGCTTTATGTGTCAATCATACCAACAGGATTCCTTACTGAGTGACACGTAGCTTTTCCTTACATCTGTACTGCACGCTACTGCAATACGCTAAGGAATTGCCTGTCTTGCAGGCTTCACAAATAAAAAGAAAAAAAAAAATCCCACAAATTACCAATTACTCCAGTATGGAGATAAGTTTTACTGCCACCTGTGCTCGTTTTATTTTTGTTTATTTACTTAGTGGGGAGTGTTTTTTGGTTTTAATTGCTAGTGAAAGACCTATTAAAAAGTGTTTCTGCTGAGGTTTATGTATATATAACATGTATAGCCGGGGTTATTCAACCTGGTAAAGCAAAAATCAAATTTTCTTATTTTCATGGGAGATTGTCCAGAGATTAATATTAGGAAAGATGAAAATATATTCCAGTTTTTAATACTAACAGACAAGTACAATAGTGAGCCAAACAGAAAACATAGTTTTAAGATGTAAGATGAAGATGAGTAAAGAAATCATTAGAGAAAACTGCTTCAAGTTAAAAAGAGAAGTAGGAGTGACTTCTTGACTATTGCAATCAGCTCTGATCTGGGTCAAAGTATCCATATTCCCTTTGGGCTAGCTAGGAACAAAACAGAGGCAGGAAGGAGTGCCATTAAAGTTGGATAGTTACCCTGTCTCCTTAGTTTCCAAGGGTGGAAGTGGGGTTTAATCACAGAGTTATCCTCTTCCCATGCATTTTGGTACTCTCTTATTGCTCAGGGGATGAGGGAATGGAGGGATGCCAACCCTTCCAGAAACAGCCTGTATGTGCCCCACTGCAGTCCCCTCTCCCAAGGATTTTCATTTGGCTCAAGAGAGAACACGGAAATAAGTTGACTGGAAAACCATGTCACATCAGCTGGCAGTATCGAGAATCAGAGCTGAGAGTCACCAGACAACACTGCTCTTAAGACACCAAAATTGGTTTCCCCAGTGTCACCCCGCCTTATTCAAGCCTCAAGGTGAGGCTCACGGTTCTTACAAATTTGTCTAGTTTTATAGACATCTTTGATGTACAGTACATACAGTGTAAGGTCAAAAGATCAACAACCAGGGCAGACAGGGAGGGGGAGTGGAGACTATTCAGAAAATTAGAAAATCTTATATAAAGGTATTTAAGGAGTTCCTGGCTTGAGGATCTGCATATTTGCTAGATAGAAGCACACTGTACACCTCACCAATTTTTCTCTTGTATTCTACACAGAAGGAACATATTCCCTAAAGAGTTACTATGCAACACAAAAAAAGTCTTGTTGTGGCCAGTGTTTGATAATTCAGAGGAAAGGAACCTCAGAGTGCAACAGACTACATGTGCGATTCAAGTGTATTACTTTGGCTTCCGATCATGACAGTTAAGAAAAAATCCTTGTCTATGACTGTTTTGCTATCCCTCTGCAAATTAACAAATATCAAAAAATGTACATAACAGCTGAAAGTCACAAGTGTTGAGAGATTTATTTTAACACAAACTTGAAAGATGGAGACAGAATTTTGACACTTTGGTTAATTTTTTGCAGAGCTGTCTCAGCTTACCAGAGTGGGTTTTGTAAGTTAAATAACCTTCACTTAGGGACTTTTTATGAACTATTTGGTAGAAAGTTTTGAGGTTTTGAGACAATAAGAACTTTAAAAATTCAAAGGATTGTGCAAAGTCTTTGAAAGAACAGACAAAGTGGTTCTAGTTAGGAAATAGCAATTTGGTTTATAACAGAAAATTGCAATTATTTTAAATTAAATTCAATCTAGTCTAGTTAATATAAGGAAGTTATATATTCCTAGAAAGGAAAAAGCTAATACTGGCATATTATCACAATGTTGATGAGATTCACTTTAAATTTTTGAGCAACAATTATTGCTTTTACCAAATAGCTACACGACCATTAGAAAATGCCACAAATGAAAGAGTGAGCTTCTTCTAGAAAACAAGCCAAACTATATACAAGCACCAACAAAGAACATTTTGTCCCCTACAACAACACTGAGTATTCTCCACCACAAAACACTAGCAGCAAATGGTATTTCCTAAGATAAAAAACAGCTTGGGTAGAATATTGGGTTATATATCAAATTTCACCAAGCAAACTCAACTTCCTCTAGAATAAATGATGATGGAATGGGATATATGCATAGAAACTATATAACCCTATGTCTACAGGTACACATATAGAAGCAAGTACATACATTAGACACATGCACATATTTGCTCATATTGCAAGGACATTTTAACATTGCTTTTGTTAAAAATCCAAAGCATAACATTGATATGATTATATAAAAAGATGTTTCTCGTGATCTAGACTCTGCCCCTCTTAGCACATCCAGCCAATTCACATTGGCACTGCCAGTCTGAATTCTCAGTGAACAGCAATAAGAAAACTGGTTCACTGCTATGAAGCCATGAAGTTAGCTGATACTGCACAGCATTTCATTACAGCTTTAAATCCTCAGGTTCTGGAGTCATATGATTCTGTGAAGCTCTCAACCTTTTTTATTAATTTGTCTGAAGAGACTGAAAAAAAATGTGAAGCTCAAACACAAAGAATCCAAATCATTGAAAAGGAAAACAAATTACATTTTTTTTCTCAGCTATCTCATGATTTTTTAAAACTTTGTAGAGTCAGTGTTGGATGTATATGATATTTTCAGCTTTAATTACTTCTATCAATAGAAAGTTTTATTACAGTTTCCAAGTGAGGAGCAAAAAACAAATCAAAGATCAACTCTGATGCAACCATGCTTCAGGTTAGATAGGGAACCGTCAGGCACCCCATATTGTTTCCAACAACGATTCCATAAAGTATTACTGAAAAAGAAAGTCTGCACACATTTCCTGAATTCTCAGTTCCTTTTCCCTCTGTTAAATCAGTCTTGGTCCCTAAATAGTTTTCCCAAGCCACAACAAAACACAGGAACCTCCCCCCTTTCTTAGAAGACCTTAAAACTCAATTTAAGTATTTGTCCACAGATGAGTACAAGTACAATATTTGCCAGTATATCTGAAATTCATTGTTCTTTGTATGGTGCTATCAGTAGGAAATCGAACTGTCCTAATAGTCACAGGTATTAAAAACTGAGCTTTTTTTTTTTTTTTTCCTTTTTTTATTTTATTTTTTTTTTTAATAGAGCTGATTTTACTTCTGTGGTGTAGTAGAGCACATGTCCCCATGCAATGGCATCATATACATTTCAGTCACACTTCACCTGGGGGGCTCAAGTACTTGTTGCCTTGGCAACATCCTGCTTAACATGTTTCATTTTGCCCCTTTTCTCCTTTTGTGAATATGAACTGAAAAAAAAAAAAAGAGGAGAAACTAATATATCACACCTTTTTCTAACCAAAATTCTATGAAAGTAAATGCTAATAATAATACCATAGGAGTGATCGTTTCATAGACAAAGCATGAAAACAATATTTATTATAGAAAAAAGACAACCTGTTCTCTCACAACTGACCTCAGGTGTTCAGTATTTTTAGCTTATTGGCAGCACCAGATGCTGTTTCCTTAGTGGATAGATATCTTTTTTCTTTTGTTGAAGAAATAACTGTTATTGATTTTGTAATCTTCATATAACGGTGTACATACATGTATATTGTTTTAATAAATCTTAAAATAATTTCTTCAAATTAGTACTTTCATCTTTTATAGATGTGTCCGTATCTTCAGTGAGATCATTGGCAACCTTCAGAATGCAGTGCCTTTGCTGCTCTGACCATACCTTTTAGTAATGAATAGGGCCAATGGGCACTGCCTATCTGTGCTAACACATATATATACATTTATTTACACATAATATATGTGCTTATCCATACATGTGTGTATAGACATGCATGTACATATAAAATACCTTAAAATGAGATGCAGAGTGCAAGCACTATTAACAAGAGCTTAGTATAGCACCTGAATAGTAACTCAAGTTGATACATAGCTATTTGCTAACCAGCCTGTCTTGTTTTGTTGTTATTTTGTCAGTCTCTGGCAAAGCAAGTGAATCTTCTGACTTTACGAGCAATAACTTTTACACGGGAAGTTTTGGGACCATGTAAATGCATGGCAATGGCAATAAGCATGTACAGCGTACTTCCATTCATCCAAACTACCAAGAATGCCCAGTAAATCTTCTAATTTCCTGAAATGACAGTGTGTACGTGTTTTTAGCATCCACTTGATAAGCATAACGCCAAGTCTATGACTCAGTAATGAGCACATCCTCAAGTTATGAGGATTATAAAGGACTTTTTGTTTCCTTGATAATGGAAATAGTTTAAATTGTAACATTTAAAACTCCTTCTACACTGGTATAGATAAACCTAGAGAATGCACTAAGAAGAATGAGCCTTTTTATCACAAAAAGCAATGGTATGTTTTACGCATATATGAAAATGTTAAAAAAAATTAGCTTACAAGTGTTTTTAAAAATTCTGTTAAAACAGTGAGGAATATTTTCATACTAACTGAGCTTATCACTGGGTCTTATCTTGTTTTTAAAGTTTAGAAAATACAAAGAAATTGTATTTGACACTGCACAGCTAAGCCTCAGAAGTAGAAGACACTAGAATTTACAGTTTGTCTTTGCACCTGTAAGCAAGCACATGAACTGGACATAACTTTACTACTACAGTCATTACTTACATGGCAGTAAGTTGTTCACAGAATCCTGAATCATTTTTCTGCAACGAGTCCACTTTACAGATAAATCTGAACCATTATGAACTCAAATAAACAGTTTTCTGTCAGGTAAATTTCCCTTGTTATAGGAGTTAGAAAGCACGGATAAGGTACAAAGGTAAGAGCAGAAAGTGCAGTTCTGGGGTTAAACTTGCCAAAAGAAATGTATTGGAGCTCTGTTTTATGGGATGACAACCAAGTCATTGAAAGCTGAGGTGTCGCTAGGGACCTCTGTCCATTGCTCATACTCAGGTCTACACACCGCTATGTAACACCTGATTCCCAAAACTGCCAAGTGCTCACAGCTGCAACTGAAGACAATGAGATCTGTGCTCTGAATGCTTCAAAAGCTACAAAAACTAGGTCCAAGATGTCCCTAGGGGAAGATAAGAAGTAGGTACTTCTGACCTAATCCTCTCTGCATTTTACATCTTCATTTATAAAGCAGGATAACAACATCCTTTTACCCTACTAGAGTCATGTGACTGTAAGTTCAATAGAATTTTTGAATCAATTGGATACTTTTGGAATGAGCAGACTGGAAGAGACCATTAGAAAATTAATAGCTGTCTTGAAAGCTAAGCAGTGAATTCACCCTATATCCATACAACCAATAACATTAAACAAGGGTGTTTTAGTCGCCCTTCCATTTGTCATGTTTTTATCCTTCATAATAGTTATTGGTTTTATATGAGTATTTCAGAAAGAGTAGTTGATGACATGGTTTGGCACACAGATTTTATGAGTGTGCATTTGCGATTGTCACTCATGGGCAGCTAAGTAAAAAATTAATTGTACAGCTGAGTCTGAACAAATGAAAACAAAGTATTTCTGTTACAGTGTTATGTGCTTTATCTATAATGAACAGACTAATAGAACTATTTGACAAGCACCTGAGAGGTTTTATTAATTTTAACTATTGTACTTATCTTGCTGTATGGAATATAATTTAGTTCTGCAATATACATACAGTATTTACTTGAGTCTACTTGGCTAAAGGTGAGTGGAAGAAAAATACCTAAATGATAAGTCTTGAATATATTTCCTTTATTTAAAATATGGAAGAGATAATGTTATGATCTTGTTTTTAAGTACAATTACTATTTTATGTGGAGACCTTCAAGGCTGCAGCATTTCCCAGCTACAGCTACAGTGAATGTTATGTATGGAAATTGAGAGCTTCTTTTATAACATCCAAACCATCATCCTGTTCACATAATATTTATTAAAAATAATGACAAATTATTACTTCTGCTGTGACAAAACATATTTTTCACAGTTTCTGTTTCCTTAGTTTTAGCTTACAGTTACAAATGCAATATTAAGTTCAATGTCTACATAACAAAACCATAGCTGTATCTATTACTCCTTCATGTTTAGCTTTAGAGTTGACATCTCTATTGGTCTTTGAGAAAGTTCTTATAATTAAAGATTCTGCTTGCCAACATACTCTCTTTCTCTCACACACATGCAGGCGTACACTCATGCACACACAAAGGTGGAAAACTTCTAGCAGCAAGCAAAAGGATTAACTTTTTTAAAAAGGAACATTATATTTAGCTCTGAGAAGTTATTTATATTTTTAACCAATTGGACCCAAATCTAAGTTCATATAATTAATATTGTTCCTCCAGGAATTAATAAAGCAATGCTGATCTTCAACTGGAATCCTGATCATCCATTTACATCCTCACCATAAACCAGTAGAAACTGACACAAAAATAAGTTTTTAGGTTTTATTCAGTTTTCTGGTAGTTTCTGGCCATGTAGCCAACAAAAACAGCTTTCTTCTATCAGCAAATTATCTGGCAGTAAACTGGACATATAGTGTCTTTAATGTTGACTTATGACAGCTGACAGTTAAACATCCTGTTACTCAGGGTTGACCATATACCCTTAAATGCATAAAATGAAAGGAAGATAGAAGATACAGAGTAATATATTTTCCAGAAAGCATCACACTAAAACATTTCATCTCTGCTATTAAAGGCATGATACAAGTGTCATAAAAAAGTTGCTCATATGTTTAAGATGTCACTAAATTGACTAATGATTAAGAGGAGGTGAACAGTTCAGCAAAGTCTAAATCTAATACATGCCAAGGCACTAGCATTTGCTGAACAAAAAGTATGTTGTTTTCATTAGCTAGGTTCAGATTTGACTGGATGAACCATTCACCCAGACATAGTCATAACTCAAGAGAACGATAAGCAGCAACAAAATGTCTTTTCTACTTTGGTATTCTATATATAAAAGGACAAACATAATATGGGTCAAATCCTACTCTTTGTATTTAGAATTAAAATGCTTGAAAAGACAATACTAAAAAAAATCACTAAATGAATATACTCTCATCAGACTAGAACCAGTCATCTACCGTAACACTGCAGAGCTTCCCCATTAAATCATCTAAAGAAAATAAATAACTCAAATAAAGAATCTTTTTGAAGATAACTAGTGAAATGGGGAATATTCAAAAGTACCAGAACCTCATCCGCAGAGCTCTATGCTTAATTTCACAATGCCCTTAGGTTTCTTTACCTATGGAGCACTGGGCCATTGTCAGTTTCCCTTGTGGCATATTTTTGGGTATGAAGAAACATGTAGCCCAAGGAGGGAATTCACCCGCCTCTCTCCTCATCTCTCTCTAACTGAAGCACATGAAATATGCAGGATCTAATGAATGTATGTTTAAAGGGCACAGAAAGGACAACTTAGAAGTGTATTTGCAGTTTCTAGAAAGATGTTTTTAAGCATTCAACATTAACTACAGTTATCACATTAACCTGCAATAGTGTGATCCAGCAAGGAGGAAGAAAAGGACTAATGGAAATTAAGAAAGAATATGTTCGATAGAAAACAACAGAAATATATGATAAAAAGCAACAGAGGTAAAGTATGACAATTAAATTGCTTAAATAGTCTCAAAGTAAATTTTGAAACTTTTCAACAAAAAAAGAATTTGTAGTAATTAATAATGTGCAATAATTAATAATAAAAATTGTTAATAACTAATTTGTTTATTGGGGAAGGATCAGTGTCTATTCTGATGTATTTGAAGCAGCAGTAGTTCTTGGGATGCTCTTGTCTCCTAACACTGGTAAAGTATATCCATTTCCTCATGTGATTATAATTATTTGTTTAAAGGCAGAATTTGTAGGCATTATTTAGAATCACGATAGATACCATACAAGCATACATAAATCTTATGCAATCTGTGCCTGACAACTTTAACATTCCAACTGAAAGGAACAACAAAATGATTACGAAACAAACAAGAGGAAAATTAAGACAGTCAAAGAGTTCAATAACAAATTCTTGTGCTTATGAAAATAACCATATGCATGAATAATACATTATTTTCCCTTTAATATGTTTTCAAATGCCTGCTTCTATTTGATCTACTTTTCATTGGTTTCTAACTAACATGACAGCTGAAACGATTCTGATGTAAACTAATGTTCACAGTAAAAAGTGAACAGCCTCTATCTGCAGAACTACTTCAGAAATTTTCAGAAGTACAGGTTTTAGTAGACCTGTCTTATGAGGGAAGTGTATGCACTGTGGTTACAATGTAAAACATTGCCAAAAGTGACTCTCTGTCAATTATAGCTAAGCCTTATACAAATATAAGTGTACTTACGAATTGAGAATCAGATCAGTCTATTAACTAGGACACACATACAGAAGTGTATCCTGTGATATTTAAGGACATTAAATAAATTCCAATAACCAAACTAAAATAACATGCAGAAATTATTCATGAA
Organism: Pterocles gutturalis; assembly: GCF_000699245.1. NCBI lineage: Eukaryota > Metazoa > Chordata > Aves > Pterocliformes > Pteroclidae > Pterocles > Pterocles gutturalis. Next base: position 52,595 of record NW_010141365.1, on the reverse strand, counting down.
TATCTGAAAGTACTTTAAACACGATTAATGAAGCCTGGAAGATAATTACATTAGGAAACCAGTAGCATTAAACAAAGATAATTCTGTGAAAAAGAACAAAATTCATCAAAATTTTAACAAATGGATGAAAGATTAAAGATAAAAGTCCAACTCAATTACAGTCTATGGCCCCAATCCAGCAAAACACTTAGAGCATAAGTTTAATCAAAGTTAACAGAGCTCATCAGTCTAAAGATAAGCATCTGCTTAAGGCATTTCCCAGACTGAGGCCTATGGATTCTGTGCAACTTCACTGAAACACATTTGCCTTGCAACAATTACATATGTAACTAATAATCAAAATATTATCCATCAAAACAGAGTATACTCTAAAAGGCTTTGGTGAAATGCACGTGCTCATGTTTCTATCACTGCTAAATAGGAGAAATCCAATTTCTGATCACAGAAAAACAGGATGTATTTTGCAACCTTCTTCTCATAATTTGTGCCTCTTATTAACATTATATAACTACTGAATAAATCTTTCCATGATGGGTCCAGGCATGACTAGCTGAATGATAGCAGACATACCATTGAAATACTAGGGCCTGAGCAGCAAGGCCCTGAACCAAAGCTGACCTCTAGATGAACCTCACAACCTAACAATATATCTGATATGTATAATATTGAACACATATGCAATGTATTACCTTATATGCCAGTTTATAAAAGTTTTGATGTAACGCTTATAGAGCTTTGCTGTAACGCTTGCTGTGTAAGGTTAGCTAGCAGAAAGATACCAATTGCGTAACAGTAGAAAAAATTAAACATGGATGTGCCCTATTACCACAGATGGCAAAGGAAAGTGGCAAGTTGTGACAAGCTTTGTTGAGAGATACATAATCAAGATTAGTAGATTCTTTTGTTAGTGTTATCTGCCATCACTTGTCCCCAGCCAAGCCTGAGACGGAAGTTAAAAAAGAGAAAACCACACAAGATGTTTTTTGCAGTTTAAGATATAAAGTTGTTTATTCAACTGTATAAAAGCAGGGACTGTTTGCAGGGAAATTTGGAAGCCTCATCTATACAGTGGATGCACTGTATAGAGATTTCACAATTGCCAGGAAGGGTTCTCTCCAAATCCTCACTGTAAACGGGCTCCCCAGCGACTGCGGATCTGGATGATGGTAACGTATTAATAGGGCAATTGGTGATGTATCTTTCTTAATCACTATTGCTAACTCTATGTAGTAATGATTACGTGCATTGCTTTACTTTCTGCTTGCTATAGAAGTTTGCTTATTATTTTGCTGCTTTACCTTATCTTGCTTTGATTTATTTTCACTGTATTATTTTCCTCATTATTTTATCACTTTAAACATAAGTAAAAAATGAGGGTTTTTTTTTGTTTTTTGTTTTTGTTTTGTTTTGTTTTAATTTAGTGCCTGTATCCTTTGTGCCAATCTCGTCAATTGGCAAAACAAACATACAATTGTAGAATCATAAAACGGTTTGGGTTGGAAGGGACCTTAAGGATCATCTAGTTCCAGCCCCCATGCCATGGGCAGGGACACCTTCCACTAGACCAGGTTGCTCAAAGCCTCATCCAGCCTGGCCTTGAACACCTCCAGGGATGGGGCATCCACAGCTTCTCTGTTCCAGTGCCTCACCACCCTCACATTGAAAAACTTCCTCATAATATCTAATCTCACACGGGAGGTGCTCCAGCCCTCTGATCATCTTCATGGCTCTCCTCTGAACTCACTCCAACAGGTACATGTCTTTCCTGTGCTGAGGTCCCCAGAGCTGGACACAGTATTCCAGGTGTGGTCTCATGAGAGCAGAGTAGTGGGGCAGAATCACCTCCCTTGACTCTTCTTTTGATGCAGCCCAGGACATGGTTGGCTTTCTGGGCTGCAAGCACACAGTGCCAGCTCATGCTGAGCTTTTCATCAACCAACACTACCAAGTCCTTCTCTTCAGGGCTACTAGGAAGCCATTCACCTCCCAGCCTGTATTTGTACTTGGGATTGCCCCAACCCATGTGCAGGACCTTGCATTTGGCTTTGTTGAACTTCATGAGGTTTGCACAGGCCCACCTCTCAAGCCTGTCAAGGTCCCTCTGGATGGCATCCCTTCCCTCCAGCATGTCGACCGCACCACACAGCTTGGTGTCATCAGCAAACTCAATGCCGCTGTCCATGTCTCCAACAAAGACGTTAAACAACATTGGTCCCAATATTGACCCCTGGGGAATGCAACTTATCGCTGGTCTCCACTTTGACATTAAGCTGTTGACCACAACTCTTTGAATGCAACCATCCAGCCAGTTCCTTATTCACCAGGTGGTCCATCTGTCAAATCCATGTCTCTCCAATTTAGAGGCAAGGATGTGATGCTGGACAGTGTCAAAGGCCAGGCAGATTGCGTCAGTTGAATTTCTTTTATCCACCAACACTGTAACCCCACAGTAAAAGGCCACCAAATTTGTCAGGCACAATTTGCCCTCAGTTCATATAATTCCTTTTTTAGGACATAAAAACTGAGAAAATCTGGGAAACGGTGAATCCATTAAATTGGTTTTTTTTTTGTGTGTTTTCTAGTAGCATTTGATAATACAATGTAGTATTATATTGAAATTTCACCTGAAATATTTTTTTTTCCCTTTGGCAATTGTACTAAAAGCAACTGAATAAGGGTTGACTTCACCTAGTGGCACAGTGACTCAGCGTTTGATTCAGTGAGGAGAAGGTTGGGGTGGTGTTGTTCTTCTCTTCTTATACTAGTCCAATATCTAGAGCAGAAAAGTCTCTACAAATGCATCAGTTCCTTCTCTGAGAAGTTTCAACACATGAGATTTTACCTCAGGGAAGTGACAAATGCTTGAAGCACTAATGGTGGTAGGAACTGATATGGACTGGACATGTTCTCAGTTCAACCCTTTTAAAAAGGAGTAGGGCTGAAGTCCAAAGATTGGAAAGATGCCCTAACCACCAGTTTAGACGGAAGTGCGTTCTAAAACACAGGTATTGTCTGAACCCCAGCATAGACATTTTCTTTCTGTTGCATATAGGGAGGCATTCCAGGGTGTAGTGTAGATCCTTCTGCTTTCCATGGTATCATGTATAGTTTTTACACAGCCAAAATTTGAAAATATACAGAAACATTTGGGGTTTTGCGTATTTGTTTGTTTTTAGTTTAATTAAAAGTGTTTGAACAATAAAATGTATTCACAGTAAATACAGAAAAACATTACTCACCAGAAACAACTATCTGTATGGAAGAAAGCTGTACACATGACTTAGGTTAATTTGTTGGACACAGTTTAAGTAGTTAAACATTAAATAATTTTATAAAGAACATACATCATGTTAAAAAATTTTCCACCTTTCAGTTTAATTTTTTTGTAATGCATCTCTTTGTGTGCTTATTAATTTTATTAACTTGTAAAAATCCTTGATGGGTAGGACCTAGGCAATGTGTTCAGTGGAACTTGGATGTAACAGCTCTCTCTTTACAGATGGTAGCCAAGACAGGAAATAAGACTGTCATGATGCAATTCCACAGGACGTATATGATCAGAAACTGCCAAATCTTGCCTCACAAAGAAAAAAAAAAAAAAACAATACCACTTTGTAATATGCAGTTCTGTTTGAGATTCCCTGCGGTGAAAGCACTGTTTGCCTACACCACCAATTAGTTTCCAAAGTAATCAGCTGATTACTTTGGAGAGCGCTTAGGGTAGGGTGAGCTTCGCACTATACCACTTTCAATTGACGCATATTTCATTCCACTCTAAAATCCACTCTCTCTACAGCAAGGCCAAGAAATAAATATGTGGACTCATCTACAAAAGCAGGTGTGTAACCATTATTCTCACCTTTAGCAATTTTAATAATTCTATTATTTAATGTACCAAATACAGTGTTGAAGTTTTTTCCTTTTTAAGAATCAGAAGAACACTTTTGTTGTTTCAGTAAGTTCTTATCATAGAACATCTACAAAGATTTCAATATTTATTTCAACAATGAAAAATGTTATAAAAATAGAGTGAGCATAGTTTTCAAACAAAATCCACCACAATCACTGTCTTGTGTTCCCCCTGCTGGGTTTTAAAAATATTTTTAGCCTATTCAGTCAAAACTGAGGAAAAATAAATTATTTCAAATAAACAGCGGAAACATGGATTTGTAAAATGTTTCTTTCCTTCCTGTTGTAACACAGAGAGAGACTG
>NW_010141365.1:0-48351 GCF_000699245.1 Pterocles gutturalis | reverse complement strand
CAGGTGTGAAATTCCAGTTTAAGTACAAGCTACTCTAATTTCACAGTTGAATCACAGAGTTGCCACAGAGTCCCTGTTGAGTAAATTTCACATTTGCATGCATTCAAGGTCATTACTGAAGGTGATCGAAATGCGACTCGACACCTCCATTTATTTATTGTCAGGCAATGGGTCTGAAATTTGCACTGACTCTAATCATTCTGATTCCACGTCTAAGTCAAGGTTATTGCAGTCTTGTCTTGCCTTGTCAAAGAAGAATTTCCACTTCTAAAACACTAGCTTTCAATAATTCCCCTCTTTGATCAGATTTCAAGCTCAATATTTCTGACACAGATACTACACAATCTGCTTGTACATCGCTTCATCAGTTATTATTACCTCTCATCAGACTGAAACAGCGTTTTTTCTTTCCTTTACCATATTCCTGAACATTTCATTCAGTGATGCACCTCAACATCTTAAATAACACAGAAGACAGTTTAAAATATATACATACATGTCTCTATGTTTAAAAATACAACTCCCAATTTGTAGACATGTATTTACACATATATGCACATGTTATATAAAATATATATTCATAAACATGGAAACATGCATATATAGACAGTCATATAAGAGAGAAATTAGACTTTATCCAGCTAGAAAAGGCAGACTATGTGTGGTGACTAATAGAAATTTGAATAATGGTTACAGTAGATAGTCTACAATGAGAATGAAAATCACCTGAATATTGAAGTGTGCTGAAAATATTACTGATTCCTTACTTATAATGAAAAACATTTCTGCTCAGTAACTGTTTTTGACAGTAAAGTCTTGGACTTCTTAAAAATATATTATCGGAAAAGTCAGTATACTTAGTCTCAGTTTGATTACTATCAAAATAAGAAAGCATCACATGTGTATGAGCAGTTCCTATGAATGGGAATGTCTTATTTCCATCACATAGATGAAAAAAATTATGCACAGAAAAATTACAATATGTGTCCAAAATGACATATTGATACAGAAGTGCTGAGAAGCCACCACAGACTTCCTTGTGCAATTCCTTGCTCTAGACATTATGTGAATATATCTCTTCTTTCAGAGCTTGGCCAAGTCCCAGAAACCATTAATTTCGTTTATTCTCTAGTATACTGGTGGAGCTCCTGAAGTCTACAGGTTTGTTGATTTGCTTTAATTGTATATTTTGCAGGCCTTGAGCCTGAACTTGGAACATGCTTAGTCTATTATCATATGTAGCTATTATGAGATAAATTTATGATCCAGACTAGCTCATGAAGTCAAACCACCCTAATTTCTAAAGTCCATCTATATTCTCTTGGATTAGCGTCCATGGTTAAATAATCTCTAAACAGACTAGAAAGACAACTGCTATCAATTGATTTCCTTTCACTCATTAAAAAGCTTTCTGTTGAGTTAAAAAATAAGCAGTGAATTGATAAGTGTGAAAGCAATTCCTTTTTACTCTTTGCAGGCCAAAGATAAACATTTGTAACAGACTTGGAAGTTACAGCCTACAGCTAATTTTTGATCCTTGTATTCTCTGTACTGCATTATATGTCAAAGTTATCAGTTTGTCTAATTCACAGATCCATATCTCTTCCCTAAGAAAATTAAGTTTAAATGTCACTATAAGGAAGCATAAGGAAGAACATCAATAAATAGTAATTTCGTCACTGTGTCTATATAAAGGGGCTTTACAGTGAGCATTTTGCTGAGCTTAATATAGTGCATTCTTATTATTACATGTTTTAAGACCTTTTCTAGGTACCCAGAAATATATAATCACTGTACCATCTGACTTTTTCAGTTACCACTCTGCTTATTCTTACACATACCTATGGTTCAGGAAATATTGCTATCGAACTTTACAAAATAATGGAAAACAGTATAGCACTATTAAATGAACTGAATTAAGCTGCACAAGCAGTCTACATAAAGGCCAAGAAAAGAATAGTCATCTCATCACTGAATGCTTTACCCATGAGCATTTACTGATACTTCCTCTGGGAGACATCATCTGTACATCAAGGAAGTGCTCAATATAACTTGCTAGTAATAGCAGAAACATTTCCTCAGTACAACACAGTCTTTAAACTTGTTTCTAAATAAATATTTTTATTCCTGTTTAAAAATAATCATTTCCACCCCTGAAAAATGTAAAATAATGACTTAATAAAATAAAAACTTGGACAATTTCCCAATCTTTTCTGGTTTCAGTCCATTCAAAAGTAAAGATCAAATTCCTTAGCCTTGGTTTAACTCCCCTAAGACAATCTATTTCTCCTGATTGCAGGGCTGCACGAATGTTTTGCAGAAAGGGAGTTCTGTTTACAAAGGGCAGAGGAGCATCCCAACTACCCTCTGGTCCCTTTCCAGTTCTCCATCAGCAATATCACTTCAACGAAAAGGTTCAGAAACTTTAAACATGGTGCTCTTTACTTTAGGGCTGCTAGGAAAACTTATCAGATGCAGCATCGTATGTTAACATGACATATCATATTGATAGCCCTGATATGCTAACACTAAAATATTTTATTAATGTTTATTATTAATAAAACAACTAATTTTATTAAAATTAATATAAAATATAAAATACAATAAAAATAAACAAAAATGTAAAGCCACTAGCATTACTGACATATTAGAATGAATCATACTAAAACTGTATAAAATATAATTTGAAATCTATCATGTTTATTTGGAACTTTTTAAAATCTGAAAACTGCTTAGTCGAGGTTTTTCTTTTCTTTTTATCAATGCAAAAAGAAAAAGAAATAATAGTTTCATAATTAAACATTGGCTAATGGTTTTACCGCTAATTTGTTTAAGAAGGCAGTGGAAGTTCTTCTGATGCAGTGTTGTCTTTCCCAGGTTATCTCAATGTTGACAGCATGACAGACAACACAGACACACAGAACTCTGTTAAATCCCATCTTTAATAAGAAATCTAAGATGTTATGAATTAGCATTTTGCACATTTGCATATGATTAGCAAACTTGCCGCGGTGATGACTTTGATCATTTTGCCAGAAATCTAAGGTGCACCTATGCATATGAGCACAGAGGTGGTGCTCACGCCTGGTATCACCTAAAGCTAACATTAGCATTAATCTCTAGATGGTACTATTTAGTTTCTTGATGAACTTTAGATTGTTCTAAGGTTCAGATTTCTTCTTCTAAGAATTGTATTATTATAAAAGCAGTTACTGAATCTTTCATGGTTCTTGTGCAGCTATGACAGTGAATTAAACACGCCACTGAGGTCCTTCAACATGGTGAAACCCTTGTCTATGCGAGAAAACTGTTCTACTCTCCAAAGGATGGAGAGCAGCAGGGACTTTTCACTGTCTGACGCTAACTGCTCAGCCAAGCCTGGGGACTGCCCGGGTCTTCTGGCTGGCCCAAGTATTCATCGGTGCAAACTGCCAAGTTTCAGTGGCCAGGAGTGTTCTCATGAGAATCTTTAATTTAGCAGGATAGACGTAACCTTACACATGTGATTTTTAGTACTACTGTTAAGCCAGACTTTTCGGATATGACAAGTATTTTGTACCTGCATTTCAGGATAGCTAGTCTGTAAAACCCTAACCTGAACTTCAACTTTCAGAAACTCAGAGAATTCTCCCATTCAAATATAATGTACTAAAATATTTCCCAGGGTACCATTCTCCTGTCAGTTCTGAATATCCTCTTGAAACTGTTATACAGCTAGTACATGCTAATAGAATGGTAAGAGTTGTGGAAAGGATCTTCAATTTTAGTTTAAAATGCAATAAGGCTGTTAAATTCCTATCTTTAAGAGATGTTCAATCTTCCAAAAGGTCTAAACACTCAACAGGTTGCAATAACTTCAGAGGACTTGGATTACAACCCCCAGACAATTATTAGATTATATTAACATCTGATAACAGTGCAACTAATAACTAGGTAATATGATACTTATCAAGTCTTTTTCTATAATACAAAACCTAAAAAAAAGGAAAAGAACAAACTAAATCAAATACAAACCACACAAAATCGTAAAATGCCTAGATGTTTTAAAATTGCCTTTCATAAAATACCAGATGAGAACTTGCTCCTGAATTATATGTGACATTCTGAATGACACTATATCCCTTTTTAAAAAGACAAAACAAAATTGTGGGTTGCAAACACTGTTCTTTCTAAAATACATTGCAGATAATGATAAACTAATTCCTGAATTCCTGACAACTTATTTTCTGAGACTGAAATTGATTTGTGTTCCTTTCCCATTGATTTCATGACAGAAAGGGAAGAAATATATCTGAGATGCATTGATATTTAATGATTAGAAGGAAAATAGATCTTTTGAATACAAACATCAGTATTATCTTGTCTACCTGTTGCTCTGAAGGTTTTCTGTTAGTTTGCTTTTGTGGAAAGAGTAATTTTAACTTGAGTTCTAGGCTACATTTTTGAAAAGTAAAAGGCAATATATAAAAGTCTATTAAGGAAACACTTTTTAAAAAAATATACAGCAATAAATTCAAGCTGTCCCAGTAAGCCAGTGAACAAATGATAGCTTTATAAGTGGATTTACAGAATTCTGCCTTGTTTATAAACTCTTTTTCTTACAGACATATAAAGCCAATGTCTACTTGCTTATCTTTCCTCCTTTGCTTTGAAGAAGATGCCACCCAGACCTTCCCCAAGAACCAACCTCAGGGTAACGTAATGGAGCCATAGCACAGGATAAGAGCAGTACCTAAACTATCTACTACTGCTTTATACATATATCTTCATAATATGCCTGTCAGGAAGTACAGTACAGTCTTACTTTTTAGATGTGAAAGATGTGAAAGATGTGAAAGTTTCTGCCTAATAAAAATTTCAGGGACCTATACTAAGATAAGTAGAACTGAGGTGATGCAAATTTGTTCTTCTTTTCTTCTAAGCGTGGAAGAAATAAAGTTCCTTCTCCATTTGGCTTTGAAATTCCCTTGGTGTCTGTAACCACACTTCCAAAAATGCCCAGAACTACCTCCGGTCAGGAAGCCCATGCAGTTCAGTTCAAATACCCAACACGACTCAGTCAGGATGAAGAAGACTTGGGTTTATTTTATGAAAGAATATTTGCTAGACAGAGACTGGTACCCCCGAGCTGTGTGTGCATACCACTGTCTGCCCAGCCTCCCTGCAAGCACTGCGGCCACTGGCTTGAGCATCTCGTCTGGGCAGGAACTACCTGCAGAACCACCATTGTGGCTTCAGCCCACCAGTGAGGATTCAATGCACAAATATCTTCCAAGAACAAGCATAGAGTAATATTAAGAGATGTACCTTCAAATCTCCATTAAAAGAATGAAATAGAGCTACAAGAGAACACACACATTCAGGTACATCCTGACCAACCACAGTGAGCAACAAGCAAAGGAGACTCATGCTGCTGCTGCTGGGCTACACTGTGCAGCTGAGCAAAAAAGGGTCTAGTGGTGTGCTGTATGCTAGAACGAGTAGGACCCTAGAAAAGGGCCCTTATATGTTTCTTTCAGGTGTAAGAAACTCTATGCAGGTGTTATAGGGTTATCAATTCATGTTATTGCTCATATTTTCCTCCTTGTATTAGTATGTGCAGTGTGAGGAAAACAAAAATTAGTTCTGTTATTCTGTGATCTCATGAACAGCTGTTTAGTTCATCTGCTCTAACCTCATTATTTTTTCAATAAAGACTGCACTGCACTCTTAAGACATTTTCTTGTCGATTGATTGTATACACGGTGAAACCACGAAGGCACATTCTTGGTGTATCTAAAAAGCATATTGTTTAACTGTTTGGTTTTTTAAAAATCAATAAAATAGGTTTTGCTTAAAACAAATTCAGCACAATTAAAACCAAAAGAGAAAAAGCATTTAGTTTAACTAAAGAGCTTTCTTTTTTGTTGTTTTTAAGTTTGGGGCAGGAAGAAATATAAATGTGAAACAAATGTACTGGCTTTATAATTCTATTCTTCACAGTCCGTACTAGCTCAGAAGACTTCTTAAACTATTAAGTAACTTAACTACAGACCTGCAGGCCCCACATTAGCTTTTACAGTCTATGTAGTAGATGAAGGAAAGGAAATAGTTGATTCCCAAGTTGAAAAGCAGGTATTGTCATGTTTGTTGCTAGTGGCGCTCGTTTCTGCTTTGACTGAAGTAAAAAATGAAATATCTATTGGCTTCAATTGAACAGAAGCAAATGCAGAAGCATGTGTTAATATAAATGCAAAACAGAATTAGTATGGGAATAGGTGACATGAACACAATGAAGGGAGAACTCAAAGGAATCTGTAGAGTGAGTTCTGGAAAGGTTACACTTTTATAACTTCGTGAGCAAGCCTGAGCTCTCTGAACTATTCAGGAAGGCTGTGCTTCTGAAGGGCAAATAAATTATTTTGGTACCTTGGTTATGATAAGAGCTCAAATTTAAGCATGTAGTTTCTCATAATTGTTTTAATGAATTTTGTTTTTCTAAGCGTACAATTTGGCAGAGAATAAAAGGAGAAAAAAAAAAATCAGGCAATCAGTTAGCTACATATATCCCAAGCAAAGGTAGACTTGTCAATTTGGAGAACCTGTGTTGTAGAGTTATTACTGTAAATACATAGTCTCTGACAAAATGTATATGTATTACTTCTTAGCATCAGAAAAACAAAAAACAACAGTAATATGAAACAGGCTTATTTTTTAAATCTAATCCTAGAACTTTGCATTTAGCTGTTCAACTGTTGAAAGAAAAAAGCTGCACCAAAAATAAATAGGGAGGTGGTTTTATACAGGTGTTGCCTAAAACCGTATCTTATATAAGAATGGCTCTGCTAAGGACTAACTCCTGCCTCCATCAGCAGCCAATGGTCAATGCCAGTCAGATTGTGCATTACTGGAGCAAGGGTATCATGCTCTTTCCTTAATATGCTTTCACGATATCCAGCAATTACAAGGTCATGGACTTTCAGTGCTAAAAGTATCATTTGGTATGTAACAGCACTTTTTCTTCCATTACTTCTTCCAGTCAATTTTTGACATGACATCTTGTGGTGAGTAGTCTCTCAGTCAGACTAAACGTTACATAAAAGAGGAACAAGCTGACTTGTTTGTCTGATTTTTTTGGCTGATTTGTTTTTTTCAGAAATTTTTCTCCTGTGGATGTTGCTGAATATTTCCAGTTCTTGAATCTGATAAGCTAGTGGGCAATCATCATTCCAAACTCAGTTTCTCCATTACAATCATGGTTTCTAAATCTCTATCCTATCTGCCTTCACCCATCTCTCTCAAGGGCTGAACAGTCCTAATCTGGTGGGTCAGTCTTTCTGTGCAGTCAAACACTGTTTTTCTCCAGAGTTTTTCCAGCTTAACTATGTGCTTTAGAGATGGTAGGACTAGAACTAACTACAGACAGTATTCAAAATGTTAGTTCACCAGAGACTTTTACATATGCATATTAATGTTTTTTGTTTTATTCTATATGCCTTTCCTAATAACACCTCACATTTCATTTGCCTTTTTTTTTGACTGTTATTGAGCACTGAACTGACATTTTTCATAGAACTATCAATCATAACTACAAGATCTCATTTCCATGTGATAATAGTCAGCTAGGAATCCATCATTACGTATGTAAAGTTAGAATTGATTATTTCCCATGTGCATCACTTCAAATTTATCTAGATTGCATTTCATCTGCTATTTTACTGCAGTCACTTAATATGGTAATATCTTTCCTCAGTTCATCATAGTCAGCCTTTGTTTTTATTACTTTGAAAAACTTGGTGTCACCAGTAAATTCTGTCTACTCATACACTCCCCCATTTTCAATATTAATGAAAATGTTGAACAAACCAGACACGTGCAGACTCTGCTGGTGACCTTCCTCCTCTCTCAAGAGCAACCTTGTATTCCTACCTTCTGTTTCCTGACTGACTTCTCTGTTTGGAGACTAGAATTCTTTTTTTTTCCCTTCCCCTTTTTTTTCATTCTTTTGCACAAATTCTTCAACGTCATCGTATAATATTCTACACTGTTGTCCAGATACCTTCTACAACAAAACAAACAGCTGAAATAGGTATCTTCTAGACAGAAGGAGGGTCAGTACTGCTCACACAGGGATATATAACAAAACTAACCCTCAAATGCAAATGAGCAGGTTTTACTGTATATATTTTCTCATAACTATTATGAGTGGAAAAAAAATTAACCCCCCCATAAAACCCCAAAACATTTTATATTCATCAGTTACATACAAAGGAAATATTTATGTCAGAAGTAATGAGCCTAAAAATGACTGTCACAAGCTGCAATCCATCACTATGTTAAAGATTTGGGAGACTTATTCTGTGAAGAGCCATGTGTTGTGTCAATGCAGATCATATTTATTTTCCCTCCCTTAATACCTTGCCAGCTCCTTAAAAAGAGTTACACTCAATGTCAGACACATTCCATCTGTACACCTTTAGAATGCGACTAACCTAGTTTCAATACATGGTTATTAAAACCATTTTGAATGATTCCACAGCAGAATTACAATGTATGCAAATATATATAACATGATTGGCCCTTTCATCACAATATGTTGACAATATTAATCTACTGCAAAACTGATTTATCCCCTTTGGCTTTTACTTGTAGAGCCATGAGACTTTCTATTGATATGTATTTACAGGAAGTACTATGGGATAAAAAAAAAATAAATTATTTTTCCTACTCTCCTGCTCAGAAACTGACTTTAACACTAGAGTGCAGGTACCTGGGGCTTCCCAGCCAATAATTGCTACCTGCAAGCAAGTACATAGATAGTAAGCAAGGGAGTTTTCTTCCTTGCAAAGTAGTCCATTTAATTAGCTTAGATTTACTGCAGGTATTAAATTGCTTCATGGGAAGGTGTAAAGTTCTATATTGCTATTCCCATCTTTGTTCCTTTCTTTTGGTCTCCTTCCCCTCCTTCAGTAAAGCTCTAGACCTGTACGATTCACCCTATCATCTCCATGTGTTAACTCTAATACTAGCACACTACATGGTATGCCAGCCCGCTGATATAAATAAGCCTTGGACCAGGATGACACATACCTTCCCTGTTCAGTGAGGTGACTTTAAAAAAAAAAAAATACACAAAAAACAAACAAACAAAAAAATCCCCGTTCCCTTTGAATGTGAGCATACCAGGTTTTTTATTTATTTTTAGTAAGGTAATATATACTTCCAAAACGCATTAAATCCATTCTTTTTTTCCCCCCACTGAGCACTTGAGGTTCTTAGTTATCATAGGTATTTCTGTATATATATGAATAGGCTTTGGATGTCATTTGTGAAGTAGTTTCTACAATGTTTTCCTCATTCTGCTATTATACTCTCCTCTGCTTGCTATCCAAAAGTCATTAAAAACAGAAAGTGCTGAACTAACTTGCATTTAATAGTTCATTTTGAATAATCTAATACGACATCTTATGTATATATCTCACATTTGTAGAGAGAAACAAATTATGCATTCCAGCAATTTTACGAGTTTTCCTAGGTCCTTAATCCACACCAGCAATTTTGAACAGCTGAATACATCCCCAAAAGAATATGTAAAAACATTTCAGCTTCTTGGCTGTTTTCTTGACAATCTCTTAAATAGACTGTGCTAGCAATCTTTCATTGCTCCCTAACTATACAGGCATAAAGCTGGAGTCCGGGTCACCACATACACTGAGTAAGAGCACAGACTATGCAGGTATGCAGCACAAATACTCCTGTGAAGATCCAGCTTTCTTCTCTGTTCATAAACTCTCACAGGAAATAGAACCAGCTGATATATATTAAACATAGAGACATGGAATCTGAAATAATTATTTGAAGATTAACTGTAAAAAAAGACATTAAAATGACATAATAAAATTTGCAACAAGCATCTGACAAACTGTAAAAAAACCATAAAAGAAATTTCCTTTTCCATTCACAGATACAGCCTCAATCGTGTGAGTGTGTACATTCATCTTTCACTTGAAATCTCCTTTTAAGTCACAGAATTAAAACGAACAGATGAAAGAGCCTATCTCATCAGCCTTTTCCCACCCTGTACATCAGAGTGGCCACAGCAGGTAAACTGAAAGAGGTAGTATTTCACCTAATTAATTTTACAGCATGAATATAAGAAAGTGGGTCATGATAGCTGAGTTGTAATCAATCATTCGCTTGATTTATTTTAATGAAAAAATAACACTGAATGAGATAGTTCAGTATTTCACAATATGACCAGCATCCAAACATATAGTACGTCTTTTATTAAAAATATGGATTAATCACTGACAAAGTATCATTATCTTTCTGATATATGACCATCCCACTTTAAAAAGACTGTGTGTGACCACTAACTATACTTCAATAAGCCATGTAACAAGTTTTCACTTAAACATTAAAAAGAATTATCAGTGAAAGTATTTAATTGAATCTTTTTGCTATTGTAAATGGTACAGAACATTTTTTTCTAACACTACAGATGAACCCACATTATCATGCTGGTACACAAAAAGTTGTGACCCATTAAGAAGGCAGCAGGCCCTTTACAGTGGTGAGAAGATGAGAGACCACAGACAGGGACCAGAAGAAAAGAGGTTTGGGCTGGATATAAGGAAAAACCTTCACCCAGTGAGGACAGTCAAGCATCAAAGAAGGTTACCCAGATTGTGCAAACTCAGTCTTCGGAGACTTCCAAGAACTCTCGGGACACAGACACAAATAACCTGATCTGACCTGGTGGCTGACCCTGTTTCGAGCAGCAGGCTGCACTAGTGACCTTCCAAGGCTGTTCCAGCCGGAACTATGCTAACAATCTTGCGACTGTCCACACTGCCTACAAGCTGCTTATACCATGAGGAGGAAGCATAAACTTGGTTTCCTTGCAAAAAAACAACCTAGCTCTTGGGTTTCCAGGAGTGCTGTCACACCTGTGCATACACTTACACACACACACACACACACACACTCTCTCTCTCTCTAATGAGACCTGATGCAACCATAATTTGCTCAAAAACGTTCACTGGGTACCATATTCTGATTTATGTTACACACATATTGAAGTACATAGGATTTAACTTGAACAGAAAGGCTACCTAGAAATGTCTTGTCATTTTACTGTGTTTTGATATCTTCTGGGGCAAAAACCGCAAATATTAAGATAACATTAATAATACATTAATATATTGTGGAAGGAGATTTCCTTTCATATGGTGACTTCACACTGATTCAGTGGACTGAAAGAGTACAAGGATAAGACTTTTAAGCTATATGAAGTATAACAATTGTCCTCCGCCTTTAGCCAAAGTAATTAGGTAGCTTGGTCTACAGAATAAGATCAGTTATCTGCCTGCAAGAAATGTGTGCCAGGATAGTATTAACAGGAATCATAATGGAACACATTCTGATTCCTCAGATTGGAAATAAAATATGTTTTTAAAACAACTATATAGATTAAATATCAGTGAACATTTTAGAAATAGATAATAAAAGTAATTGATTGTACATCCTCATTTTTTACAGATCTCCTCTCCATATCCAAGTCTTTCCTGCTTTTATCTTGAGGGATTAATGCTGCTTTGTTACTACCTAGCACTTCACTGCTACCTTCTGTGAATCAGTTTTCTATACCTTTCCACTGTATTGTGCTCCCTCCACATTTCACATCTGTCCAGGTAAAAGATCTTTCTTTATTCTCTCCTGTATCGTCTTTATGCCTCACTGCATTTACAAGGAATCAAGGGTAGTGAGCACTTTCTCTATTGATATATACAATTACATCTGCCAGCTCCCCAGTCTGAACCCCTTTCATTTCACTACTGCAGCCCATAAAAGCAAAAAGCACTCATCCCATGATTTGGTACCTTTTCAAATAAGTTCTTTTCTGAAATTTGCTCTTGGTTTCAGAGTCTATTAGGAAATTTTGATTTATATAAATGTGATTTATACTAAAAGCTCAGGAAACAGAGTTCTGAACCTCAATCTCACAGCAGTGTACTGCTGAGTCTTGTTGCAAAACCCTGAGATATCTTGGAAGTCAACCTTCGTATAATCTGATAGAAACTTGTCTAGGGGAAATGGAATCTCACGTTCAGTGAGGCTCTTCATTGCACACAGCTGATTTCAACATGCATGACTTTGTATACAAAGTGCTGTACTTATGCTGGATTCTTATTTCACTCATTTTCTGACCTATAAGTCTTCTTCATTGCTAGTTCAATTCCTTCAAAAATATACCCATATGACGGCTAGGAGAATATTTGCTTGTTATATACGATACACCTTAAAAAAGGTTTGCGTGTTCACAAACTTCCAACACTTCCTTATCACATTGCTGACTTTCAGAAGATTAACCCAGCATGAAATGATTTTTATTCCAACATAATATATCCTCGATATGTGGAAAATCCTAGAAGACATGGCCCTCTATACCTGTGATCCTCTCAGTGACCTGAGAAGAGTGGATCAGAAGTCAGTAATCAGAACAGTGACCTTGTGCATCTCTGACTGAATTTATGTACTCTTTTCTCTGACCTGTCAGAAGTTATTTTTGTGTGGTTAAAAAAAAAGGGAATTTTTAATATTGTTGACATGAGTTTTGTGTTATGCCTTCATCATTTGTTAAATTTTTTCAAATGCCATCTAATTTAAGGAAAGAGCTCCTCAAAGAACAGAAAATGGATAAACCAGAAAAATGGAATATAAGGGTAGCATTACAGAACATGGAAAAAAGATCCATATATTAAGGAGAAGCAAGTAAATGGTGCTTTTGGAGAAGGTAATATAAAAGGTATCATTTTAAACTATGATGGATGGTGCATTTCATATATTTGGGGACTCCACTGCAAGCAACATCTATTCTCCAAATGAAAGACTGTTGTATATATTGTTTCATTGCTAATATAAATATGTGGTAATACATAGACTAGGTACTTGGGCAATATTATCTGTTATGCATCCATGTGCAGAGATGAGTTATTCTTTCTCTTAATCTGCCAAGGATTCCTGTTAAGGAATCCAAAACATAGCCTCTCACTAGCTACTATGAAGGAAGTTAACTCTGTCTCAGATGAAACCAGGACAGTGAACTGCATGAAGCAAAGTAATTGTAGTTCAATATTATAAACTTTGTTTTCAAATTAGAATAAATCCCCTAAAATTCAAAATCCCCAGCAAAAGGAAACTTAATCCTTACCTTGTAGCATTCTACATTAGAAACACCCTAACATGAATTTTCCTGTAAGGAAGGTAACTAACGGACCATTGACTACCTTCCTTTATTTGAAACTGTAGAATACAGTCACCACAATTTGTTATCTGAGAAATAAAATAAAATCAGAAGTATTTTGAAATGATATCTGACTTTTTTGCAACCAATGAATTTAGTAATTTGTCCTAAGTAATAACCCTTTGATTTTGGGATGAGCCTTTTTATGACAAACCCTGGTGCAAAATTCATAGGTCTTCTTTTACAGCAATAAGATAGAGTAATATCCATTCATTGTCTTGTTTCCCCTAGAGTTGGCCTTATGTTACAGTTGATTAGGTTCAACGGTAAATATCAATATCAAACACTAATCTTCATCATTTTTTTAAACTTCTGTACTTATCACTCCAATAATTGAGACAGTATCCAGCTTATTATTTTGAATTAAAATAAATTCAGATAAATTCACTAATAAAGTAGTTTCCTGAGGAATCCACTTAGAAATATTTCATATGTGACTGACTACATTTTCTTGCACACTTGTCTGAATGTACAGTAGTTGCCTAAGCTACTGATGCATTTTGGATAAAAAAGTATTAAAAAGATGCAACGACTTTAGAGACTTCTGAGAAAGACTCAATGGCTGTCTGACATGTTTGAATTGTACTGGGAGCACTAAAAGGTCTCCCTGACTGTCATGTTGGGAGGTTAATTCATGTCACCGGGCATGTCACCACACACAGCTGAATCCTTTAGTTAATGTTCTTTTTACTTCATTTTTCTCTTAAAAAGTAAATGCATTATTCCCAGGGCTCCTTTCTCCTTTTCTCTCACCTTTGGGCTAAATCTCTAATTCTGATATTGGAGCTGCTCACTGGCCTCTAAATAGTCTCTTTGACAGCTAGTGAGCATGTGCCACAAATGCTGATACAAGGATATAAGCTGTAGAACTCCCATCACTTATTCTCTCTCTTCTCTATTATTGTGTTTCTTTAATTAATTTCACAGATTTGTTTAGTAAACACCTCTCAGCTATTTATATAGCAATTTTCCTCTCCCCTAACTTGTAAACCCCAAAACATATGTATTTTGTGGCCTCTTTGTCCCTGCTAAATTCAGAGAGTAGGGCCCCACAGTACAAATAATATGTTCTTCCTTTCAATGCATGCTATGCCAAAGACTTGGACACAGCTATTTCACAGAACAGAAACTCTTATCTTTCAAAACATACTCAGCCCGTAATAAAATCTAGATATCAATTGACGGGCTTTCTCCAGCTGTATAAATTTCAGTTTTGTGTAGCTCCCTTAATAACAGCTAAGCAGAAGCAGCATTCAGTACCCCAAAACCAAAACTCAAAACCATTACAGAAAAATAACAATTGAGAGATAAAAAATGGCAGGTTGTCTGTTGTGAAAATCATCTATCTCCATTTCACTATCAGCAAGTAAACTGAGATGACTGGTCCATTAATCAAATGGGAGTTTAAAATTTGCTGACTCAATTGTGCAATATAATTTTCAGGAATGAGTAAGTAATTTGGCATTTCTTGTCCTTAGGTATGGATGCTCACTGCTACAGCAAACAACACTTAATTACAGCCCTAACATGAAGATTACATCTGAGCCATGCTGAGGAAATGACTCCTGTATATGTAAATTAAAGAGGCTTTTAACAATAGAGAAATAAAATCGTTCATGCAGAAGTCTGTGTAATAATATCAAAAGCAGAACAATAATAATATGGATACTTTTACTACACTTGCAACATTGGGTGATAAATACATCTATATTTCACAAAGTATGTAAAAACGCAGTAGTAATAAAGCACTACCATCAACATGTTGCATCATTAATCAGAAGATAAGATCAATTTATGAGTAGCAATTAATTGTAAAGGATTGTGACCTCTGTTGGTCCCATGACTATTCCAGAGGTAAGCCCCTGAATATTTTTAGATTCCAAAGGACACCAAATATTTATAAAAACAAGTATGGAAAACATCAGATTTCTAAATTCCTTCTCACTTCAGTGAGCCACTCTGGATTTTATAAATATCACAGGCTTTTGATAACTGATATGAGAAATCATGAGTAATTTTGATAAGATCTAAACATTTTCAAGTTTGGTTGGAAGTGTAGGAGAAAGATTTAAAAAGCATGGTATCAAGAAATGAAACAATGTTGTGGGAGTAAAATACCTATATGGAAAATTATGCCAATGCTGTCTTCATGTCCTATAAATTAGGTAACTGGGATATGCTTGTAAAGTTCAAATACAAAGGTTTACTTTCATGCTTATGAAATTAATAGATTGACATTTGAATTTCAAGAAGCATGCAAAATGAAGTACTTCCTTTGTATTCTTTCTCAATTTAAATTAGTTCAATTAAACAGTTTGAAATTAATTATGTTACTTCTAATTATTATAAAACTCATTTTTCTATGCCTTTTTTGGAAGTCTGTCATTGAAGCAACAGTCTTGATATGACCAGGCAGACCCAAACAAATTTTTATGTATATTTTTTACAACCTTAAAACACCAGTGTGATTTTAAAAAACATATAAAATGTGCATATAATCTAACACAAAAGTTTGGTTCTTAGTTCTGCAGTGTTCTGTTCCCCTGTCCTCTGCCAAGGAAGCTCTGACAAGCTGCGTATTTCTCATAAACCATGTTCAAATAGTTCCTTACAACAACACTGCTTCTGAGAAAACATATCATATCCTGCTCTACAGACAGTCCTTCCAACACCACTACCTTGCAAACAGTTACAGGGCTTCCTTGTAAACTAATCATATTGCTGATCTGGTTTACTCTGCAACATCAAAAATAGATATGCTGGCACAATTGAAGTTCATGCAGAAACAAGCATGTGGCGTAAAAACTTGTTAAAATATATGGAACTATACCCTCAGAAAGAGCTTAATTGTTGTGGTAGAAGCAATCAAAGTATGCAAACCTAACCTAAAGAAGGTTGAGTTTTCATAAACATTTTTGTTATTGCTTATTTATTATGTTATCATTACAATATTTTGTAACAGAAAATGCCATACAACTTTCAAAATAGATGTTGATTTCAACCTCAAAACTAAACCAAATATTTTGTTGGCTTTCTGCATAACTAGGATATTACACATGGGTTTGTGGTGGGGTTTTTTTTTTATTTAAAGAGAAATTATAAAGTGAATCTCACCATTTGGGAAATGTCAGTAAAATAAATCTCTGTAAAAACTTAATTTCTTCCTGCTCTTTTCTTCTGTGTATGTAATACTGTAAAGTTTATTCACATGGTCAAACACCTCTTTCACTGCATAGGCTGAATGCTGGTTACAATACCTAGCTGTAATATTTCATTTTGTTGTCATCTTTACAACTGTGAACCAATGTTTTATTTATTATTCAAGGCAAAGCCTGGTAATAAATTACTTCCTCTGGTGACTCCTATGTTGTTCCCTTAAACTACATCCTTAAGCGCCTTTTTTTTTTTTTTTTTTTTTTAATTCCCAAGAAGGGGAGAAAAGTAGTCACAAAAAGAAATAGTTCGCAATTTAATCAGTCTCTGACTACATACGTATTGTGGGACAAAATTAGAACAAAGCAATTCAGAATTATGCACAGAGCCTGACAGCCAAAGAAGCTGGTGGATCTGAGGAATGTGAAAAAATTGCTTTATCCATGCTAGAGCAAGCGATGCCAAGGCTGCTTCACCATGTTGGTACTATTTCATCCATAGCATACATGTTTCCTGTCTCAGTAGAAAACAAGAATGCGGTTATCAGCCTAGAGAGTGTAGCTGGATTATTTGCTAAGAAGGCTCTTCAGCACCGAGATTATAAAAAAGGATTCAATACATTTGATCTAACGTCAGACACTCACCAGGTACCGTTACTGGTTCCTTCTTTAGTCAACGGCAAGACATGGGAAGCCAAGGCATAATTCAGCCCACTTCAACCTTGGCTGCAGTGGGGCCCTACCTCAGGTGTCTCCACTTACCGCAAACTGGAATGAATTCAGACCTTCGTAACTACTCCCTAATTTATTTCCTTGGGCTTTACATGGTTGAGTTTTTATGTTTCCTGAGACGGGTTAGTTTTCAGGCACTATGCCTGGAGTAAAAGCTCTCGGCCCAACTCTTGTTCTGAGGCCTGAAACGCTCTGGCCCAGCTGCTAAAGCCTGTGACTCATGCTCCAAGCTTTTCATCAGGCTCACTCCACAGCCCCTTCCAACAGCATGCGAGGATGCTGAAGATTTCACAAACACTTTCAAAATTCCTTATTTCTGACAGCACAATGTCCAGACAATGCCATGAAATATATCATGTGTTCCCACGGCCTCACGTACTTTTGAAAATACCTCTGAACCTCAAATACTTCCCCTCTGTGCACTAGAGCTACGAGCCTTCTGCATAATTTGGAGCTGCTTGGGAAAAGGAGGTTGGGTAACGTACTTTTCCTGTAATACATCATCCTTAGGCCTCTCATCAGCTTGACAGTGGAAGAGGCCATACACTTAAAATCTAATTAAGAGTTACATGCTATACCTAAACTAGCAGGGCTAGCAGAACATCCTCAGCCTGACCTGTACTTCGGGCAAGCACCACAGACCTTTATCCCAGGCTTTGGTTTTCCTGGAAAGAAAACAGGAACACATGGGCTGCAAGACAGCCACAGTACACTGTTTGCCATCATCCCTGATTTGGATAATTATAGGATGAACAGGCGCAAGATAAACAATAGCACACCCACTGTTTAGTCTAGAGGCAGCTCAGTTGTCAAAAGAGAATTAACAGGCACCAAGGATGAGATTTATCTGACCAAAGGTAAATTTAATAAAGGGAGAGAACAGGCAATTGCAGAGGGCAAGCCCCAAAAAGGCATCTAGGACACATCAAGGATACTCTGAACAGCCTCTCCTTATTGAGTATAAAGTATTTAGAGAACCAGTGATCATCTTAGATGCAAGTATCTGCATCTGTGATGCTAGCTGGATGAATGAAGAAAACAATGCATCAGCACAGAGATGAAAAATCTGCCTAGTTGGTGGGTCTGGGCAGTGTGTTGCAACCTTGCAGTGTGCTAGAAAACACAATGAGGGAAAAGTCTGTATTAAGAAAACTAGGATTTCTTGTTTTAAGATGTTGTTAAAAATATTATTTAATTTGTTTGCAAATATGTAGGTATTTCTTAAGTTTGTTGATTAACGTACAGTGCTGTTAGGCTGCTGTTTCTGAACAGTTACATTCAGAGTTCTGCATATGGCAGCACTGAAATTTAATTGTTGTCAAACTCCTATTGATTTTTTCCCTCAAAATCTTATAAACAAAAAAATCAGGCTTATGAATCAGTAGATATGCTAAAATATAAAACAGAGTAAGATAATTTTCTATCGTATTATCTTAACATTTTCACAGAACACTATACTCTCACAGTATCTGAACTTCGTAACTAGAAAACATAATTTTCCCATTGGGGACTACCATTGATAATACTTTGAGTTCCCACCAATACTGTACAGATAAACTGAGACATAACAAGCCTCATTTTTAAAGAATATTTCACATCTTAATAATCTTCTTTTGTGGTGAAAAATGTGATTATGTTTAATTCTAACGGTGAATGCTCAGACCTGCTGGAAAATGTGGTCCTGGGAGTCAAATCAGACAATTCATGAAACGAGGTGTGGACTATCAATGTCCACCTGTTGGCAGTTTGCTTGAAGACTCTTCTGTAGCAGCACTTAAGAAACCTGTGGCAGATGCATGGATGGACTCCAGTTCTCTGTGGCTGCACAGTATATAAGACAGGCAATATAAAACCAGCAGTTCTTTATGATATTACCTTGACTACAGTCTGGAAGCACTATGCACTCAAAGACAGGGGGATATTATACAAAAAAAGAAATTGTTCCATAAGCAGTAAATCTAACAAAGCACAGCCCTCTCTTCTTACATCCTCCATGATAATCCCAGATCTTTATGAAATACCCTCTGAAATCCGTTCAGCAGTGATTTCATTTCTCCTCCAGTCCCTCTACACCCTTCTGCATTTCTTTTCCTTCCTTCCTTCCTTCTCTGCCCTCCATGCCCCCTAGCATGGCCAAACCCCAACATGTACTGGGTTCATTCTGAGCTACACCATGTCCTGATGGGCAACAGATGTCTGGGGGCTACTAATCTGGATCTTTCTTCTTGTGGAACTTCCTAGGCTAACCCTCCCTTGATCGTGAGGAACTTCATAGCCTGAGAATCAAAGTATGTGGTCCAGGGGTGCTTCGTAACTCCTGAACAGCATCTGGTAGGTCCCAAGAGTCATCCCAATATGAATGGTAACATGGCAACTCCTCCTTTTTAGACATTTCTCTCTACTTTACCTTGTAGATGGAAGGAGGCAGAGGTAGAGATCTCTTTATATGATCTAATAAAGAAAAGCACAAGGGAGTGAAGGATGAGACCTAGACTTGCAAAATTTGTTTTCCGGATCAGAGGACTGCTGTGCCTACAGTAACAGTCATTCTGCACCAGTCCCTCTCTGTTCTCCTTCATCTTTTTCCTGTCCCTGTCCCAGTCTGTTTTTTCCCTTATCAGGCCTAATTCCATGGCAGAATCTCTTTGTTTTCCTAATTCCTTAACACAAACATCTTTTTTTTATCATTTTCACCAGACTGGCTCTTCTGGTTAGCAGCTACCTCCTGGAAATTTACTTGACATCACCCTAAAGGACTGGGTAATCTTCTGATCACTTTACCAAAGTCCAACTCCTTTTCTTCAGAAGCAATGATCACAGGGAAAGTCTTGTTCATCCTTTCCCATCTAAGAACATTGAAAGACTGTTTTGCAAATTCCATCAATATGTCAAGTACAACATCAGCTGCTGAATATAAGATTTCATGGGCTTATACAACTGGAGCACATTGACTTAAGTTTTCGAAGAGCTGACCAAAAGATGCCAAGCAAGTCGCATTGCCAAATTCAAGTACTTGCTCCAAAATGTTAAAGATGTACTAATAAGGGCACAAAGAGAGTCCTTTTATCTGACCTTTTAATGAAAAAAACCCAATCCTGAACCATTTCTCTTGCATTAACTGAACATATGAAATTGATTCACCTGAAAACATGGAAAATTGCAATCCAAATAATTAAACTAATCAAAAGGTAGGTCCTAATAACGGGAACTATTAATCATATTGTCAAGGTAATTGCTTTATTACTACTAAAGATTGAAATACACTTTCCAAGTGATGGAGAACGTTGCAGTATGGTCGGAATGGAACAGGGAAAAAGAAATGAAAACATAATTGTGGAAGTACAAAAATTCCATGCTACTCCTGCATATTTTACTTGCTTACATAAACAGGCTAAAAACAATAATAAATGTTTCTGTAGACAAAAGTAAGATAAAGCAAGCATGCAGAAATAGCCACAAGGTAGGAATGAAGAATTCTGCAGAGCCAAGGCTGCAAACCTGTCTTTTACAGCTATGGAATAAGACATGACGCATCTCTATGAAAAGTGAAGTAAGACAAAATCTTCAACAGAAGATGATTCAGATCACTTAACTTTTCACTTTGGCAGAAGTTAACTCATTAGCAAGTTTTAACAGTGACTGTGAGTGTTCTGTGGCCCTTTAATGGAATTTATTACTTTGGCACTGTAGTATTAAAATATTGCTTATGTTTTGTTATTTACATGAATGCTTATGTCATCAACTATCAGAATAAGGACATTATACGATTGGCCTAGAATGGAGCAGTTTTACCCTAGATCTTTAAATTTAAAAAAATGTGGAAAAATGTGGTTTTATGAATTTTAAACATGTTATTACTCTAGCCATATATATCATACATGCATTGAGCCTTTTTTTTTTTTTTGGAAAAAAGTATAGACTAGTTGGTTTATTTTTAGTATCAACATTCTGTCAGTCTTTCTGAATTAGCAAAATGGACTGTTCTGCAAATGCTGACCAAGGGACTTCACTTCTTTCTAGCGAGGTGACTGCAACATAGATTGATTGGAATTTCTGCAGTAAAAGAAAGGTTAAATATTTTGAACTAGAGCTCAAAGCCAGACTTGACACTGACTGAATACCTTCATAAGCTATGACTGACCTCAGACTATCCTTTTTCTCACTGTACTTAATTCATTTGAAATACTAGATGATTCAGACTTTCCTGCTAAAGCACACACAACTTTTTCTTATAAAGTTTAAAAAACCCTCCGCATAGTCTTTCAAAAACCACAGGAGACAAAAATCTTAATAATGGAATATTTCTGAAAAAACCTGAGTTAGAAGCCATTTACAAGCTATATTATAACATTTAAAATGTCTACAATAGGATAAAAAGCCATGAAGTCTCACAAGAAAAGCAGCACTATAAAATAGACAGCAGACAGTTAAAGAACAGCAGACTGCAATGTGAAGTCAAGGTCCCAGGCTAGCTTTAAATAAGCTATCCCAGGTCCCAGAAGTAATCTAGTCATGACAGCAGGGAGCTCAATTCGGATAAACTGTGTGAATGCCAGAAAAAGCTGAAATTAAGTTAACATTTTGACCTTTCTATGTAGCAAGCACTTTCAAGGACAGAGAAGTTTTGAAAAAGATATGTTTTAAAGGAATGGAAAATAAACTAGGTAGGGAGTAATCATTGCCCTCTTCCCAGTCCTAGCTTTTACGCATTTTAGTTAAAATTCAGGATTGTTTGTATATTTTGAAAATTTAGGACAAAGTACCATCAAATTCAAACAGTAGTTGCAATCTGTGTATCACACTGCCATGATTAACTTCTGACACCAATCCAAACTACTTTATTCAACCCAAATGCTAAAATAAAGTTAATGCATAAGAAATTTTCTCTCCTGCAACAGCTCCAACTTAAAAACAGAAACCCCCCCACGAGTGCTACATCAGAAGCAGGCCACTGAAGTGCTGAAATTTAAAAACAGATGTTAGTTTCTTTGTGCAAAGGTGGGTGAAATAAACCTAAAGTTTGCAGTAGAGCTAATCACAGGTATTTCAAATTGTGAACAAATTAAAAACTGAAGGATAAAATTCTGAGATGTTATAAACAACGGGTAAAAGTAAATTAATTTGTAAAATATAGGAAATAAATGAATGGGAATGGAAAATAATGAATCTGTGTATAAATTAGGAAAGACCAGATTAAAGAGACAACTGAACGTAAATGATATACGCAAGAGGTGATTTAGCTCTTAACCATCTGTAAACTCTTTTCCAATCTTCCTCAGTAGAAGATGTAGTGAATTTCCACAAGCTCTAACCTCTCTGCTAACTTCAATTCTGAACTAGTGCAATGTTTAGTCCCAATTTAATAGCCAAATAAAATACAGCTTATCAGCTACCATCCACAAGCAAATATGTACTTAAGAGACGTGGCAAAAGGAGGTGGTAGAAACTGATGAATAAAGTGGTCATGGGCACGACATCTTTCAAAATTGTGATGCTTGTTTAACTATTACAGGCCAAATCAGCAAAGAAGCCCAAGCGTGCGCCAAACTTCAAGTATTAAGCTATCCTTGACATTTTAGAGTTTAATGCTATTGTGAGTAAGGAGTACTGTAAGTGAATAAAATCCTGAAGGCCATAAGTGATCCATTTTGGAAAGAAAGGAGAGAGAAAGGAAGAAAAAAAAAAATAGCATCCTCTTTTGCATACCATTAACAGCCTTTTTATTTTCATATATTAAAAGTGTGACCTTGGAGGTCACCTCAGCTGTGTGTCAAAATGAAGTAGGCTTCAAACCTCAGTTGTTTATGATATGATTTAAAAAACAAGTTCTAAATAATATCATTAAATTTTACCCTTAGGATAATGTTGGGAAGAAAAAAAAAAAAAAAAAAAAGAACAACACACCAAAAATGTAATTAAAGAAATGTCTAAACATGGAAACTTAACAGTAAATGGCTAACCAGATATGCTTCACAGCACTTTCAAGGTTTCTTTTACCTTCATGGTAGCCTGTAACAATGCCTTGAGCAAAAACCATTTGTAAAGGATAGGTGTTTCTTTGTTTTCATGCAGCAGAAGAAGGAGAGTTGACTGATTTAGCAGTAGCATATATAGAGTATCTTGACAATTAGTGTACAATAATTCATGTAGGAAAAATATTTAAGCTGTATTAAGAAAAATAGAAACTCACTGAAAGTCATGGTACCTGCAGCCTCATACTGTTTAATTTATCAAATATAAAATATTGACTCCTTTGAATGTGGACCATATGTAAGTTTCTCTCTGGATCAAAAAAATAGATGGTGATTTTTAAACCATAGAGCAAAGTAAAGTATTTTTACAAACCCTTGTAATGTGCTATAAAAAAAGTCAGAATAAAGACACAGCAACTACTCAGTTACACATTCCTGTACTGATAACACCATAATGTTTATAGTTTAAATACTTAGAACAATGTTATGATGTTACTGTGAATCTAACTCAACAGTCAAGGCTGGTAAAAAAGGTTAAAATATAAGACTTATTTGCTTTCACCAGTTCCACTTTGATTTAAAATTCAGATTAGACAAAACGCTGTAGTTGCTGGTTTAGTTTGCACAAAACCAAGATGGCAGTCTCTGGCAAAAGGATATTTTCTTCCGCATATGCACATACAGGTGGATATAAATCACCTTTTGTCAAGGCAGAAATTGGGCAAATATGTTCAACATTTATTAAAATATTTAATAAAGCATCTTCAGACACTCTATTTCACAGCACTGAAAATAAATTAGCAATTGTAGATATGCCTACAGTAACCCCTTGAGTAGTCATAAGTGTGAAAACACCCTTGTAAATTGTTACTTCTTTCACTGATATGATTGAAATTAGTTTTATAATTGATGTTAAAGATATTAAATTGCTTTGAAGCTCTAATAGATTAATCATCTAAATAAATATTAGATTCAATAAAGACTCTGTGTCCTTTTGTGCTCTACTTTTGTAACTGAAGGTTGTTCTCAGGATAATTGATGAATTATGTAAAGAATCATTGATTCTTGTTAATTTTAATACAAATAGAACAACTTCTGGTAAAAATTATATTTATATTATCTACAAATATATAAGAGCATTTATGCCAATTTCTCCATTAACTGTACGGAACAATCTTTATAGAAGGATTCAAGCAAATGCATTCTTAGATTACTGTTTGCAAATGCCTGCACAATAACCTTGCTATCAACTTCGGAGCATCACAGAGCTATATAAACCAAGAAATATTTTCAACCTAAGTTTATAATGCCTATGATAGATACTCAAGACCTGATTATCCCATTCTCATAAACAGCATATTTTTTGCTGATAAGAAGCTTAGAACTTCAAGTAAGACTGTTCATGAAGAAAGAAATTAGTATTTACCAACAATTTTACCAATAAAATCTTCAGAATCTCATCTACACATTTACAGTCTTTAGCTGTGGCCAATCAAGCCCTTATCACAAAAAAAACCCACTATTCCCTCTTAATACATCCACTAACTTTTTTATATGACCATGATTGTCATTATTGAAATTTTTCCTTCTTGTATATCTTTTAATTTATTTTAGTAGGCAGCCTTCCCAAAACCTTACTTTTGAGATCAGTTTTGGTGAATTCTCTGTTAGCGCATCCAAAAGAAGTAGAATATCTGTATGTTTTGAGGAAAATCACAGGCAGAGCCGTCTAGAGGAAGGAAAAAAAAAAAAAAAAAAAAAGGAGGAAATGCTTCTGGTATTGCATCCTCCAAAAATAAAAGAAAAGAAAGGGAAACAAAGCAAAGTGTGCCTTCTTACACGTGCACGGCTTAAAAGCAGCTTATAAAGGCACCTACCTGCAGGCACAATAATAGCAGTTGTAGCACCTAACCTCTACCAGTCATAATATAGAACAGTGCCACTTTCCAGTAACCAAGCTATAGAGGAACTAAAATTACTTATACTGGTCTATGCAAGTCACTCAGTTTGCTCCAGTGCATTTTGATGACTTAATTAGGAAGACAGTGCAGCACATGTGGTTTTCCAGCCAGGTTCATCACAAAGGCCACATCCTCAAAGCAGAAGAGTTGTGTCTTCTACAGCTAGATTAAAAATAGGGATTTCTTCATTAAGTGTCTTACAGCTGACTGTGCCTCTCGGTTTGTCTCCATCTATTCAGACAATTAAATAAAGCAACATGCTTTATTTATTTCTTTTTAAAGGCTAATAAAGAAGCTGTGAATTGAAGTACAGCTGGCAATGTTTTTATTTATTAAGACCTCAGTGTACACAGTGACAATCTCTGGAAGACAAGGCACGTGCTGGGATTTTTTTTTTTCCCCTTTCAATGTATATCATCTTTCCAGGCACAACAGTTCTACTAATAGGAATTACAAATCTTCATCATCCTCCCAAGCAGGGAGAGGAGTTGGAAAGAAAAAAAAAAATCACAGACGAAAACCCCAAAAAACCAACAGGGAAAACCTAAAGTCACACCATAAAGCCAACAAATGTTACACAATCTGAGTATATAGGAAATTTTTTTGATGTCAATCGAAATAAAAAAGATGGATAAATTACAAAACTGTAAAAATCAGCTGGCATATATCTGATAGAGTCAGAAAAAACTTAGTCACAATATTCCAAATTAAGAAAAAAACAGCTATGTATTTTTACTTCTATCAGCAGGGATGGATGACTAGATAAATTACATGATCATAATGTGAGTAAACTAACTGAAAAGAATATATAAGATTTACTACACAGTTTCCATTTTCTGATAACAAGAAATTATTATCTCTTGTGTTATTAAGTAATCTGGTTTGTACAGCCATAATGGAAATTATACATGGTAATATCATACCATGGAAACATTGTAATGTTTCCTTGATAACAAATACATTGTATCATAACATAATGTGATCTAGCATTAGTTCACGACTATTACGATACAGGAATATAAATTAGTGAAAAATATTTTCTAAATATTTTACAAGGATGACGTATTACCCTGCACTGCAAAGAAAGATGAATACTCCATGAGGCAAGATGACTTTTCAGTCTTAAGAATTACTAACTGATAATTGTATGTTGTTATTTATACTTACAAATGCATATATGCATACAAATATATAGTTGTCAAATTAGATGAGCTTGGCAGTGCTTCCTCTCTACAAGAGATTACAGCATGGCTTACACACACTGTAGGAATAGGAGAGAAGGAAGAGGTACACAGGAACACAAAACATGCTCTTCACAAGAACACAGATGTCAGTTTTTCTCTTTTTTCATTTTTATTTTGTTCAATCTGTCTAAATAGAGCACCTTTTTGTAGGGGCTAGCCAAAATGTGAGTAGTGTTTTGTTTGGGTTTTGGTTTGGGGTTATTTTTTTTCTTTTTTCTTTTTTTTTTTTTTTTTAGACTTAAATTGACAAATATTTTCTGTCTGCTTCAAGTTAATTGGATGTGGATGACAGAAGTTAATCTTTCCACATGTTCGCTGACCCCAGCAGGGCTCAAACTGCCCGTCTGATCTCTCTGAATTTGACCTTGAATACCACAATCTACAAACTTGGTGGCACTTAAAACTGGAAACAATACAATAAATCGTAATTCCTTGCTACGCATCACTTACAGATGCATTTGTCACAGTTATATTAAATTAGAGTCACAAAAACATAATTTATGACATGTTATAAAGCCTGTGAAAACAAAATTACCAGATAACGTGCTCCGAAACATGGCATTTCTTGCCACTATAGTTTGTCAACAGAACAGTTCCTCCAGGATGATCCTTTTCATGGCAGAAGTTCTATGATGGAAAGTTAAGAACATGACAGAGAAGAATTTGTGGTCCTGGTGGTAAGCTGAATTTGAGCTGGTAGTGTGCCCTTGACCCAGGGAAGGATACCAACATAGAACCATAGAATGGTTTGGGTTGGAAAGGACCTTCAAGATCATTGAGTTCCCACCCCCCTGCCACAGGCAGGGACACCCTCCACTAGACCAGGTTGCTCAAAACCTCATCCAGCCTGGCCTTGAACACCTCCAGGGATGGGGCATCTATAACTTCCCTGGGCAACCTGTTCCAGTGTCTCACCACCCTCACAGTGAAAAATTTCTTCCTAATGTCTAATCTAAATCTGCCCTCTTTCAGTTTATAACCATTAACACTTGTCCTCTCACTAAACTCCCTGATAAAGAGTGTTTCCCCATCTCTCCTGTAGGCCCCCTTCCAGGATGCTTTAGTGAGAGCATAACCAGCAGGGTCAAGGGGTGACTACTTCCCTCCAGTTGTCATTCATGAGTCTGCACATGGAAGAGTGAATCGAGTTTTGGGCCACTCTCTCCAAGAGAGAAACAGAAGAACCGGAGAGAGCCCAAAGGAGAGCCTCTAAGATGGTCAAGGGGCTGGAGCATATGAGATACTGTGAGAGGCTAAAGAAGATGATTTGATTTTTCTTACAGAAGTCTAAGGTAGTGATCTAATTACAGTCTTCAACTACCTTAAAGAAAGTTTTGCAGAACTGAGAGACAGACTATCCTCAGAAGTGCATAGTGAAAGAAGATGCAAGGGTCACAAACTGCAATACAAAAAGTTCCAACTGGCTCTAAATGGAAGTAAAAATTCACCTTGAGAGTGATCCAAAGAGGTTATGAAATTTCCATCTCTGGAATTGCTCAGAATGCAGCTGGAAATGGCTCAGAGTAACCTGATTTAACTCTGAAGACAGCACTGTTTTGAGCAAAAAAATCAGACTAAATGACCTCCGTGTGCCTTCTCACCTAATTTTTTCCATGATTCTGTGAGTGTTCCTACACCAGAGCTACACACTTCTGGTCTTATATTTAGGCGTATGTCTTCAAACAAAAATAGCTAAAGGCTATCTTCATTTTGGTTCAGATTCAACCAAAGAATAAGTGGAATTTGCATGGAATTTGGGGACCTATATTTAAAAATTTGATCCTGTTAAATCTTGTCTTTCCATCTTTAGAGTTAACACTCATCTGGGATTTAAATCTCTGCTCCTGAGAAAGTGTAGCTTTACATAAGTTTCGATTTTTTTGACTTCTACCCTTTGCCTTATTTCCCCTGTGACCTACAAACTAGGCTTTCCTGTTCAGGTGCTCTGCAATGCTTACTGGCTCATCACAATAGTTATGAACATCAATTTAAAACAATACAAAATTATAGCCAACAAAACTGTCATCTTTTTCAAATATGAGCTCAGCTGTTGGATCACATGCTCAGAAAGGGTGAAAACTATCCTTCAGTACCTCCCAATTGAAGGAATTTAAAACCATATGCCCTACTCTTTGAGAAATGTCAAGGGAGTACTGGTCACTTAATTCAATGAGTCTTCACTCTTCCTTTACAGCTTCACAAACAGGGGCTTACAAGGAACTTGAGCATCCAATTCTCTTTGCCTCTGAGCCTGTGCCAAAAGACGGTCAATAGTTAAAGTATAGGTTGGGTTGGGTTTGGCTGCACATTTCCATTTTAAACATCATTCTCAGAAAAAAAACCTGTGCAACCATGAAACCAGCTAAATTCTTCACCTGAACTGTTCAATGCCTTATTCAGATCATTGAGATATTTATTTTGGGTATTGGATTGAAAATTCGTTCAGGCACTTAGGAAATATAGAAGAATGAATGTGAACACATCATTACTTTATACAAGACACTGATCTTCTTTATGAAGCAGCAAATGAAGGTCTTTCAGTCCTAGGAATAATTTTTTCAAGGTACCTTCACAGATTGCAGGGAAACCACTGGAATACAGCATTTCTTGTCAAAATGTATCAATCACACATATAAACCCAAAGCATCATATTCAGACAACATATTCAGTAGTTTGACAAGCAGGTGACAGGGGAAAATGACAAATCTTGTTTTCAGTAGCCAGATCACAGAGTCTTGCGTACTGAGAAGTTAACAGTGATTTTTAAAAAATCACACCAAACAATTTCATTACTTATGTTACTGGATCATGAGTAACATGACAAAATCTCCAAGAGTTTTCAGGTTCCAGAAATTACTTCTTACACATTAGCATGTTAGAGGCAGTAAAAAAAGACAATCTGAATTAAACTTTCATTATGAATAGTAACTGTCTCCTATTGAAAGAGGTAAACAAGCCAGGATAGTGAATGTATTTCCTGTCGTGTTTCATTAGTAAGCCAAGACGTATTAGGGGAAAGGAAATTTAAGATATTCTTGTCTACCCCAGAAGAGGTCAAATCCTGGGCTCTTTCTCTTCAGGATTTCAGTAAGTGTCTGTGATTAACAGAGTGGGTTATATTGTGCTTTGTTTTTAAAAAAAAACCTCACAGCAGTGAAACATATTTTTCAAATTTACATTTTTCCACGTATGTTTCACATATGTTATGCTTTATTATAAATCTTCATCTCCTACAGGAGACCTATTTCCTGGAGAAGCAATGCACCTCACAGATCTAAAAATCAAAAAGCAGCAGAAAAGCAATTTTTTTTACTTGAAAATGATAGAAATGTATCAGGCTTTCTAGTGCAACGTCAGTCTTTGTTCAAGTACTGAGAGACAGTACTTGTAGACCAAAGAGAACTACAAGCTTCTATCAAAATTTCTCAAAAATCTGGGTTCAAAAGAGGTTTCCTCCTCTTCCTCCTCTCCCCAAGATCTACAGAGAATTCTGTTAGAAAAATCTATGAATAATCTAACAGGAGCATTCAAAATTTGTCATTCCATGGTTTTTACAAGGCTTTCTTTGTCCAGATGTCTCTGTAAAGCTCAAGGATTGACTATATTCCACATATCTGTCAGCTGTTCCAGTTCACATGGAGGGCACTTCCACAATATTCCCTGGTAAAGGACCTGATACAAAGCCCAACCAAATCTATGAGGAATGCTCCTACTGTCTATATTAACAGACTACAAATCTGAAAGCTTGCACTCACTTCTGTTGGAGTAAAAAAAAAAAAAAAACCAAAACCAACAAACCTTAAAAAAACCTCTGTTTTTATTATTAAAATCTTTTGCTGCATGTGGGATTTATGGTTTTCCTGTTTTCTTTTTTTGACAATGTAGTAACTGGCAATTTTAAAATACTTCAGTGACTTAACTGAAAACACAGAGCTCAACATATACATCTAAACATCACATAGCATTAGTTAATACCATGTTTTCTTAGATCAGTACACTTTAAAATCAGCTATCAAGTTTTACAGCTTTTAAATATGCAGAGCAACTGGAAAGAAAAATCACATCTTTCCCAGATAATGTTCAACCCCTGATTAAATAAAGATGTGCCAAGGCAGAGATACTTCATGCCTCAGGAGACAGCTATAGTAGAATTGTGAGTGTATTTTATATGTGAATTAGAGGTAAGATGTAATGACATGAGATGAAAGGCTCAGCCGTGATTTCAATAAAAGGGGGAGACAGTGCTTCCCTGTGGATCCCATATGCAAAAGAGTGAGACTCAACAAGAATATATTAAAAGATTCAGCAAAAACTACAGTAAATGTTTCAACTTTAAAAGACCACCATTAAAATTAATCACATTTCGCTGAAGTTGAGAATTCTAGTTCTGAGGGTAAGCTTTAACATATTTCTGATAGTTTGTCATATGAAATTAAAGCTATGTCATCAATAAGCTGGAACAATTTTAAATTTTTAGGTAAAAAGGAACTAGAGAGTTTGAAACCATAAAATTTCATTTTTTAAAGGTTTCTAATAACATTATCTAAAAAGAATTTAATTGAATCTATCTTTTGAAAGCATGTTTTTTACTAAAATAACACACTTCATTTAGTAGTGCTATGACCACAGATGTTTTAGCCACTTAGTGCTTTTAGCAACCCTCAGAAAAAGCTGTTACCTATTGCTCTATTGGTCGTTTTAATGGATACAGCAGAATTCCAAAGAACCACTATTTCCTTTTTTTTTCCCCATTAAATGGAGGGAAAAGTTTTGGATTTTGCATAGGTATCTCTCTTTCTGTGCATTAAAAAGAAAAAAAAATAAAAGAGAGATATTCCTTTGTAAGGGAAAGACATGAAAAGAGCAAAATGAATGGGATGAACCGCTTAAAGGAAAAAAAGAAACACTGCTTTATTTGATCTTTTGTGATAATAACACTCCTGGCACCCTGCCAGCGAGGCAGAGCATGCTGATGTCTGGCCAAGTAGAGTAATCTCTTGGCTCAAGTCTGAGGTCTGTGATGAAAATTAGAAAGCAGGGACGAAATCAAAATGCCACCTGTGATTTTATTCTGAAACTAATTTGATGGAAAAAGCAATACAGTGCAAACAGCCTTTTTACTAGAGTTTGCAAAACTATGACTAAATTGAAACCAATGCAAGTGGATGGAGGTAGCTATCATGCAAATACATTTGGATCTGCAGACGTTCCTTTCAGCAGCAGATATCTTTGTGACAGGTAAATTGCTTTGAAATTATGTTTGAAATCCGAGGTCAAACTTTTAAAATTATAATTTTAACTTACATCTTCCTTTATTCTGAAGTCTTTTTGCATCTCCTACATAACGCATTTGAAATCAACAAAGCCAGAAAAAAAAAAAAATTAATTTCCTTAACCTACTTTCCATGAACCACCCTTCATTACAGGATATTATAAGCCAACAGACTCTTGAAGGAAAACAACCTTTTCCTTTCTCTTTTCATTCAGTAGTCTATATTTGAACTAGTTGCCCACAAATATATGCAGAAGAACTGTATAGCCACAACATTCTTTATGCATAATCTATGCAATTTAGAAATCCATCCAGTAGAGTCTACATTATTATTCAGATCCAAAACATAAAAAAAACTAAACACCAAAAACCAGCGTGTCACTTTCTTTTTATATGGTGTTTCCCTACATTTTACTGAAAGCTTGTACATTATTGGTAGTACTGATCAAAGTTTGTTTGGGTTTTTCCTAACAAATATGGAAGATTATTCAGAATGATTCAGAAGCTGTTTTTACTGATTTATTCTTAAAAAAACCAAAAACCAACACAACAAAACATTT
This sequence comes from Pterocles gutturalis, assembly GCF_000699245.1. Lineage (NCBI taxonomy): Eukaryota > Metazoa > Chordata > Aves > Pterocliformes > Pteroclidae > Pterocles > Pterocles gutturalis. The sequence continues at coordinate 16,173 of NW_010141365.1, read as the reverse complement.
TTTTCCCTTTATGTTACTTCAATAAAAATCCACTGTTCACTGAAGTGATACAGGTTACCTGTCTTACATCCACCTTCTCTTTAAAGTTGGATAGTATCTTGCCATTTTTATACACACTTATTACTCTGCTCTGTACTAATAAGACTTGCCATACACCAGTACCAGGATCATCCCTGATCTCTAGGACTTTACTGAAAACACTGCACTTCAGCTATTTCATAGTTGCTATTTTCCTTCTTCTTCAGGAAGGTTCTCTATAGATTTCCTGTTCTCTTTCATATTCAAGTCTGTTTCTGCACTCTGTGTTTCTTCCCTCGAGTGATAATCGAAGGAATGCTTTAATAGCCATCTTAACCTTCTCATATTTTTCTATATTTTCATTTGCAATTGAAAAAAGCAACTCATTGCAGCACAGACAATACAGAACTTATTAAATTCTGTATTGTAAATATGCAGATATGTTCATAAATTTCTTAACTTCACACACACACGCACACATACATTAATACATGACAATATAACTTCAGGTATATACAGGCACATATTCATATGGACAGCATAAAAATGATCCATAAAAACATGAACACTGATGTTTAAATAAAAGGTACCTACCTGGAACGAGCTGACCCAGTAATTGATGGCATCTGGAAAAGCTGAATACAGCTACTATGACCAAAAAAGGATAATGTTTCCATTTCATGATGTGTCCTTCCTTGCATTACACCAGCTCAGCAATGCTAATGTAAATGTTACCTGGAATACACAACAGAAATAAGGACAAACAAATTAATGATAAATTTAAGGTATCCAAATATTTTTGCCCAGTGTAACTCTATGAAGTATGTTGGTTTCAATACAGTTTTAGCTATCAAAATAGTACATTTTCTAACAATTAGGACTTGCTAACCACAACCAGAATATCAGCTACGCATGTATAGCAGACAACCCCAAAATGGATGTTTTAAAGGGAGACATGAGGAGCTCCATAGTACACAGGTATATTTTAAAGTGCTATATGTTGTTCACGTAACCCAAGTTTTTAAAGAAATTGCTCAGTTCACCAAGATAATTCAGTGTAGGTTTAATTCATCCCAGTTCAAGGAAATACTTAAACACTTGCCTAAGTTTAAAAGGCTTCAATGCTATTCAGCTTTCTATGCAAGCAGCGTTAAAACTTTACCCTTGATCCTCTTCTTATGACATGATGTGTTGCTGAATGAGGATTACGGATAATTTTACCTTAACCTGTTCAAGTTATTACTGGGTAACTTTCTCCGGAGTGTCTGTGTTCATGAGGGCAGAAAATTTTCATCTGACTGGCAGGAAAATGGAATCTTATGAGGGGAAAAAAAATCTTTTGAATCAAAATGTGACTTTTATGCTCAATTTTTTGACCACCACAACTGGAAGTTGAAAAGTAGTAACAACTCCACCACTGCTGAAAAATAATCTCTGCTCATCCTACTAACATCTCACCCTTCAGCTACATTAGCGTTTAATACGGACTTTGCTGGAACTCCCCAGGCCTTGTTTACAGCATACCACCCTGTTCAAAATGCCTTTCCTCTATAGGTTTCCAGAAAACACAGGGTGCTTGTTAGATAATCATAGTTTATAAAAACAGTAAAATTTTTTTAAACAATCTATTTAATTAAATACATACAATCCATAAATGGGTTTAGTGCTTTCATTTGGGTTTTTGGGGGGTTTTGTTTGTTTGCTTTTGCTTTGTTTTTGTAAGGGCCTTTATATCAACACAAACTGAAATGTGTGTGACTGCAATGTCCCATACATTGCATAGTATTTGGGGTTCATGTCAAGTATTTGATGACAAAAGAGACTCTATTTTAATTGTCTGTCAAGTTAGTAGATGCACATAATTGCCTGACCCTAACCAACAATTAGCAAACATCAAACAAAACTGTAAACGTGACGCAGGCTGATGCATGAAGCTCTACTCCAATAACACATAACTATGTTAGACCTTGATAACGTTACAACTGCACTTATAATTTCTCTCTCCTTGTACTCGTTCCCCTTGTAGGTAAGAATGCATACTCAGAGATGAGCAGTTTGGATTACGACTCCCTATATCTCCTAAATGCCAGCAGACAGAATCAGTGAAAAAATCTATAGTGCCATCAGTCATTCTTTAGTCTGCTGGGACAGAGAATTTTCAGCTGCAAACCTAACATGTATTTTATGACTGCAGCTACTGCATTGTTACTGGGAGTATTCCGTATTGGAAAAATACGGATTTGATGGATGAACCAACCACTGGATAAGGAATTGGCTGGATGGTCGCAATCAGAGAGTTGAGGTCAATAGCTCAATGTCCAAATGCAGACCAGTAATGAGTGGCATTCCTCAGGGACGGGTACTGGGACCAGTGTTATTTAACATCTTTGTCAGAGACATGGACAGTGGGATCGAGTGCACCCTCAGCAAGTTTGCCAGCAACACCAAGCTGTGTGCTGCAGTTGACATGCTGGAGGGAAGGGATGCCTCCCAGAGGGACCTGGACAGACTTGAGAGGTGGGCTCATGCCAACCTCATGAAGTTCAACAAAGCCAAATGCAGAGTCCTGCACATGGGTCGAGGCAATCCCAAGCACAAATACAGGCTGGGTGGAGAATGGATTGAGAGCAGCCCACAGAAGGAGGATTGGGGGTTGTCGGTAGATGAAAAACTGAACATGAGCTGGCAGTGTGCAGTCATGGCCCAGAAGGCCAACAGGATCCTGGGCTGCATCAAGAGAAGCGTGTCCAGCAGATCGAGGGAGGTGATTCTGCCCCTCTACTCTGCTCTCGTGAGACCACACCTGGAGTACTGCATCCAGCTCTGGGCGCCCCAATGCAAGAAGGACGTCGAGCTGTCAGAGCAGGTCCAGAGGAGGGCCACAAAGATGATCAGAGGGCTGGAGCAACTCCCCTTTGACAGACTGAGAGAGTGGGGTTTGTTCAGCCTGGAGAACAGAAGGCTCCAGAGGAACCTCATAGTGGCCTTCCAGTACCTGAAGAGAGCCTACAGGAGAGATGGGGAGGGACTTTTTACAAGGGAATGCAGTGACAGGACAAGGGGTAATGGATTTAAACTGAAAGAGGGTAGATTTAGACTAGATATGAGGAATAAATTATTTACTGTGAGGTGGTGAGACACTGGAACAGGTTGTCTTGGGAAGCTGTGGATGCCCCATCCCTGGAGGTGTTCAAGGCCAGGCTGGATGAGGCTTTGGGCAGCCTGGTCTAGTAGGAGGTGTCCCTGTCCATGGCAGGGGGGTTGGAACTCAATGATCTCTAAGGTCCCTTCCAACCCTAACCATTCTATGATTCTATAATTCTATTTGGTGTAATCTGATACTTTTAGATGTTAAAAAATGCATAAATAAGTTAAATATTAATAGATTTAATCACCTACACATGCTGCATTTTATGTTTGCTACTTGGGTTATACCTGCACTTCTATTGTCTTAGCAACCAGAAATAATAATAGCCATTTCCTACTACTGCTATTACCTGCATCATACAAAATATTATTTCTTAATTTTTCTCACTTCATCTGCACTGCACACAAAAAACTAGTTCCTTCCATTCCCATTCTTTTAATTTCCCTTTGTATGACTGCTCTTCTGTTGCAAACAGCTTGACAGCTCTTAATGGCAGAGTTAACGGCAATTAATGGCCAAGGTGTTACAAGCTGCTCTCAGTGCTATTCATGATATGACTCCAAGATTGAAATGAGGATTTGCAACTTCAGTCCTTTAGAATATTGATGTCTTTCTCTGTACAGTAACACAGGCTTGCTTTATAAAACTATTTCTCACGTTGGCTGCAGATTCCCAGTTTCTTTATCTGTGCTTTCTGCCTGCAAATACGAGATTGAATGTTGTTTCTAACTCAAAACTGATGAGACAGCCCACTGCATTTGGTGCACAAAACAAAAAAATACCACTTCCAGACAAGGATTTACTTTGTATTATAATGTGAGGCGCTCACACAATATGTGTCAAAGTGAAAGAATCTATGTGTTGAAAAATCATTCAAGGACTCAAAGATTTAAAAAGAATCTAAGTGTTCCCATCCAGTGGGATGACACAACTTCTACTGATCTCAGTAGGAGTTAAGATCACGCATTCTGGAGGCCGAATTTGATTTGTGGACCAAATTGTACTGGGTTTATGTGGCAAGGTGCTGACAGAGAAGGTGCTGCAGGGTGACCTCTCTGAGGAGAGGCCAGGGGCTGCCCAGTGCCAGACACAGCTGGATCCAAGAGATCCACTGCCAGGCACAGCTGAGGCTACCAGCAAAGCTGATGGTGCCTTTGGGAAAATCTGTGTAAGAAAGAGCAACGTGCCAGACAGGCAGAGGGATAGGGAAAAAAAGGTCAGAAACAGGTGAGAGAATGCCAAGGTGAGAGGAGGAGGAGGGGGAAGAGGTGCTCCAGGCACCAGAGTAGATTCCTTTGCAGCTTGTGGGGAGGAGCATGCTGTAGCAGACATCCACACTGCAGGCTATAGAGTACCCCAGGTTCAAGCAGGTGGACATGTCGTGAAGGAAGCTGCAGCCTGTGGAGAGCCCACACAGAAGCAGGTATATCCTGAAGGACTGCAGCCCACGGGAAATAGCCACACTGGAGTGGGGGAAAAGTGTGAGGAGGATGAAAGAGAAGCAGATAGGAGGTGTTATGGACTGAAGGTAACCTCCCATTCCTCATACATCTGCACCACTCCAGGGAAAGGATGGGGGACAGAGGTAGAGAAATTGAGGATGAAAGGGTGAAGTTGAACCTAGGAGAAACGGGAAGAGGGGAAGGGTGGTTTAGTTTTTGTCTGTCTTTCTCACTATCCAACTCTATTTTAATCAATAAATTTTGCTCTTTAGCCAAGGTTAACCCACCACAACCATAAAGCTGAGAAGGAGGGGGAGATGAATCCCAGGAACATACTTTATGGCACCTGCCCTATTTGTGAAGGCATCCCATGGATAAATCCAAAGTTTTGTCTTTTCCATACCTCTCTTTTCCATTTACTTAATCAGTAGACTATGACTTCTTTTTAATCCTTTTGTGTGTGACAGAGCTCCACAGGGAGCTCAGACATTTGCTAAAACCTTTTCTGCCCTCTAATTCTGCTCAGGTTTTGTGTTTGAAAGATAATATTTAATTCTAAAACCCGAAATTATTTCAGTGTTATTAAAAACATTATTTTTACAGAAAATTTCAGTGAAGATGTTTTTAATGAAGCCAAGTAATTTTAATAGGAAAACAAAGCTTTTTAGTCTAGAGTTTAAAACAATTCTTGTAGATATTCCTTGAAAACAATCCTGAATATGAGGTTAATTCTCTATATTTGGAGTATAGTGCTTTCTTCTGAAATAGCAGCCCTGATCACAAGGAAGACAAAGTAGAAAAAGATGTCATCAGAATGGAAAATGATTTTCAGATAGAAGCTGAGTTCATCAGAAGGGAAACAAGATCTTTCTTATCATAGTCTGCTGCCACAGTCCACAATTCAAGTACTGCGCTATAGTGGAAGAAACCCACAGAAGTGTATCACAACCAAAGGGATTCAGCTGGCAATTTAAAACACTGCTTCCCTTCGTACATACTGCAAGCCCATGAAGTATCTGCCACATGCATTTAGAACTTCTATTCATACACAAATTTCTCAGTGTCATAACATTTAACTTTTTTATTATAATAACTGAGCTAAATGTTTGTGTTTGGTCTTTCTCTGCAATTAGTCTTTCAGTGTCTGAAATACAAAATTAAAATTGTAGTATAAGGACTGGCACTAATTAGATGTTGCCAGTGACAGAAGAAGGATGAACCCATCACATAAACTTCATCTGGCCTGAGACCTCACTTAACTCCTTATCAAACGACTACAATTCTACACCAGAATGTGCAACCAAAGATTCAGGTCCAATGCACTGTCCAGAGTGCACAATGAAGATAAACACTACCTCCTCTATGACATTATAATCATTAAAGAATCAATGGCAAATTAAAGTGCACAAACCCAGAGGGGAAAGAAGCACTATGGTAAATGCAGGGAAAGGGTTTAATCAATTATTTTTTTCCACTTCCCAGGTATAGTGCTATTTATCACTATAGTCAGTGCATCATTCAACAGCAGAAGCAAAGACACTGAGACAAGACCAAGAACTAATGTTGGGTTTTTTTATAATTTCTTTTCCCTTTTTTTTTACAATTTGATTATTATTGTTGCTTGTCTCAGAAATGGCAGCCTGTTTGGTAAAACTAGATTTTGACAGTACGTTGAATAGGAAAAAAAGGACACAAAGGTCAGGCAATTAAGAGTCTAACTTGTAAAAATACCTTCCTTTTACAAAATCTATGCACATTGGTAAATATGATCCTAAAGAAGATTGTTTACCTACAAGACGAGACAGAGTTTTGACGTGCTGTGTACCCAAAGGCCATTTTGAAGTGGACTGGCAAAATTTCACTAAAAGCAGAAAAATTAGAACATCTTCCTTTTGAAGCAATGTTAACTATTTTTGAATGCAGGAAATTTTTAAAGCTTGTTATGCATTGTTAGGCCTGTTGATGTTGGATGGACCCTCCCAAACTTTCAATCCTTTTGTTATAAAGTCCTAATGTCTATTAGTTGGACAACCAGTTATCTGGTCATCTCTGTTTAGACTGATACTACTTCTGAATTTACTCCTCCTGTGCATTATCATCAAATAAAGTTACATATCACTGAAATTAAGAACTCCCCTCTACTATTCTAAACATCCTGTCTTTGTTAAACTAAATTTATTTGGAATTCCAGGAGGATGAGGAAGCGTTGCAATACATTGTCTCAACTGTTTCTATTTAGGAGCAAGAATGACAGAGGGTTGATGAACTAGGGGAAAAAAGTCTGGCCAGCTCCTTTTCTGTTCTAAAGTAAATCAACTCTACTAAGATCAAAGCAGCTCAAAAAATATAAATCAATTTAAACCAGAGTATTTATCAGTATAGAACATATATGGATCTGGACTGTGATCCTTTCAGTGACAGTTTCAGCAGACGTTCATGAAGCTTACTTTATATAATCTTTTAGTATTCCAAAACATTTGCTTTTTTAGAACCAATTGTTAGGTGAGTTTTAACAATTATGATGCAAAGTTTATACTTCACTTATTTTAAGCTGTGTTTTGTTTTTGGTTTTTTTTTGTTTGTTTTTTTTTTTAATGCAGTAAGAAAGCTAAGAGTAAAATAATTAATAATAATAGTAATGGATTTACATTTCGAAGCTGGCAGATGCCAAACTTATATGTAAAACAGTTTTACCTAAATTTTAACTAACTTGATTGTCTGTATGATACATTTACTGCCTAAGCAGTACTATTGGAATAGTTCACCTAGTGTAATTCAAAGAAAGAATAAAAGCTGTTCAGTACTTGAAAGGGGCCTACAGGAGAGATGGTGAAACACTATCAGGGAGTGTAGTAAGAGGACAAGGGGTAATGGTTATAAGCTGAAAGAGGGAAGATTTAGACTGGATATTAGGAAGAAATTTTTCACTGTGAGGGTGGTGAGACACTGGAACAGGTTGCCCAGGGAAGTTGTGGATGCACCATCCCTGGAGGTGTTCAAGGCCAGGCTGGATGAGGCTTTGAGCAACCTGGTCTAGTGGAGGGTGTCCCTGCCCATGGCAGGGGGTTTGGAACTTGATGATCTTTAAGGTCCTTTCCAACCGAAAACATTCTATGATCCTATGTTCATCCACTCATACTGAAAGACTGCAGCAGAAACCCAAACAGCAGTATCAGCCTGAAAAACTGTGGTACGTGACATAAGGTGAAGCCTAACCCTAAATACTCTCTACTATGCTGCCTACACATGAAAACTCAGTGTGAGGAGCCAAACTTATGACACACATCTTTTGTCCTACCAGTCTCAGTCTCATAAACAATCTCTCTACCAGAAGCTCTGCTAATCTCTAATGTTTCCTTCACATGTCTGGCTATATAAGTTGAGATTAATTTTGAATAAGGGACAGCCTTAATTAAGATGTTTTTCTCAGGGAGGAGTACATGAATGAGACAGTAAGCAACAGAAGATGATTTCTGCATAAGTAAGCAATATATTTATAATGCAATATGTGTGCAATGTAAGGTATGAAGCATGAAGTGGAGTGTCAAGGAGTGTAAAGAAAAAGAAAAAACAAAACAAAATAAAACAAAACAACCCAAAACCAAACAATGCCATTAACTGTAAGACAATGATTTCCAATTGTTCTGTGAATTGGGGCCCCTTGAGAAAACTGACAGTGGTCTGCAGGCTCCTGCCCCTGCATCACCCCCAGGCTGTTGGTCTCTCTCAAGGAGTCAAATTAGGTTACTGAGTGCTTACTGCTCCCGGCGTTTTCTGCCTGCTGTGCCAGGAAGAATACAGACACACTGTCCAAGCATGCAGGGCCGGTGCTAGGAAAACCAAAGCCCACCTGGAGGTCAAGCTGGCAATGCATGTGAAGGGCAACAGGGGCTTCCGCAACTACATAAGCAGCAAAAGAAGGACCAGGAAAAATGAAGTGGGGAACCTGGGGACAAAAGACATGGAAAAGGCTGCCTTTTTTCACCAGAGTTTTTGTTGAAAAGACCAGCTTTCAAGAATCTCAGGCCCATGAAAACAGAGGGGAAGCCTGGACTAAGGAAGATTTGCCCTCAGTGGAGGAGGACCAGGTTAGCAAACAAACTACCTGGACACACATCAGTCCTTGGAACCTGACAGGGTGCACCCATAAGAGCTGAGGGAGCTGGCTAACGTCAGTGCAAGGCCATCTTGATCAGCTTTGAAAGGTTGTGACAATGAGGAGAGGTTCCTGAGGACTGCAAGAAAGCAAATGTCATCCCTGTCTCCAAGATGAATGATCCAGGGAACAGCAAGCCAGTCAGCCTCTTCGATCCCAAGAAAGTAACAGATCAACCTATTTCTGGAAGGATAAGAAGGTGATCACGAGAAGTCGACATGGCTTTATGAAGAGGAAATAATGTTTAACCAAACTGTGAGCTTTCTGTGATGAGATGACTGGTTTTGTAGATAAGGGGAGACCAGTTGCTGTTGCTTATCTCTACCTTAAAAAGGCCTTTGACTCTGTCATCCACAACATCCTCATACAGAAGCTGATGAAGTACGAGCTAGATAATCAGAGCGTGAAGCGGACTGAAAACTGACTGAACCGCCAGGATTAAAGGATTGTTATCAGTGTCACAAAGTACAGTTAGAGACCAGTCCCTTGTGGTAGACCCCAGGGGCTGATACTGGGTCCAATACTGTTTAACATCTGTATTAGTGACCTAGACAGTGATATTGAGTACACCCGCAGTAAGCCTGCAGATGATATAAAACTGTGAGAAGCAATTGATACACCACATGGTTGTGCCACTATCCAGAGGGATTTCTGACAGCTGGACAATCTCATGAAGTTCAGCAAAGGGAAATCCCAAGTTCTGCACCTGGAGAGGAATAACTCAAGGCAGCAGTACACACTGGAGGTCAACTGGCTGGAAAGCAGCTCTGCCAAGAAGGACCCACGGGTCTTGCTGGACAAGAAGTTGTGTCGGCAATGTGTCCTTGCATCAAAAAAGCTCAAAGGTATTCTGGGCTACTCTGTGAAGAGTGTTGACAGCAGGGGGAGGGAGGTGATCCTTCCCCTCTCCTCAGCACTGGTGAGGCCACATCTGGAGTGCTGGGTCCAGTGTTGGGCTCCCCAGTACAAGACTGGCATGGACTTAGTGGAGCAAACCCAGCAAAGGGGCACAAAGACGACTAAGGGATGGGAGCATCTGTCCTATAGGGAGAGTCTGGGACTGTTCAGTCAGGAGAAGAGAAAGCTCAGGGGGATCTGATCCATGTGGATAAATACCTGATAGGACAGAATGAAAGAGAGGGAGCTAGGCTCTCATCAGTGATGACCAGCGACAAGACAAAAGGCACAAACTGAAACACAGGAAATTCCACTTAAACCTAAGGAAACACTTTTCTGCTGTGAGGGTGATTGGATAGTGGAATAGGTAGCCCAGAAAAATGTGGAGACTCCGTCCTTGAAGATATGCAAAACCTGATAAGACAGTCCTGGGCAACCTGCCCTGGCTGACACTGCTCTGAGTAGAGGGCTGAACTAGATCATCTCCAGAGATGCCTTCCTGCCTCGGCTGTGATTATCCTCTTTCACTGCTTGGGAACCATAGTGCAAAACTCAGTAATCCATATCCTATTTCAGGAAATGCAGCATTATGAAGTGTCTAGCACAGAATGAGAGAAGGCTACCTGTCACAGAAAACTAATCACAAAATACTCAGAAGCTGTACTGTAGAGTGACTAGAAAAGCTGTCAGTATCAAAGGGTCCTGGAGCAGAAGCTGGCTGGCTGGCTGGAGCTAGTATGCTGGGCATATCTTCTACGGCTTAAAAGGAAGAAAGAAAAAAAAAAAAGGATAAAAAAAAATATGAATACTAGAAAAATCACTCATCCTGTGAAAAGTTCTCAATGCATGGTCAAAAATGGAAAGTTGAGTTTTGTGGTGACATTTTTTGGGGAACAACCCTATGATCCCACAGGTAAGCAGAATGTGCAGACAGACTAACATTAAAATATGCTATGCAGTGTGATAAGCCATTGCCTGTCATCACAGTGCTTGTTGTGTTCAGGCTGATTATTCCCCCGGAATGCAAAAATCAATTCTAACTTGCAAACTAGTATTTTGCACAGACCCACAGCATTGCAGGTTTTGTTCTCTATTTTATATTCGGTCGCCCTCAGGGGAGCAATCAGAGGCCAAAGATAATTGGTAACTGTCACCAGTGAATTAATTGGACAAAACTTTCCTCAAATCCAGAAGGTGACTTCATTCTGCTAACTAGCCTTTTTTTGTTAAAACTGCTGATATAGTTAAAAGCTGTGGAAGAGGGAGGACATGAGAAGATATTCGTATCATCACTCCAAGAAGCCATACAAGAGAGTGAGAGGAAAATGTCTTAAAGGTCTTAGCTAAAAGCTTTACAGCGCAGGATACTCTGTGTGTGTGCGTGCTCGCGTGTGCAAGCACTTGTGTGAGAGGAAGAGGCATTGTAGCTTCAGAGAGAGCTTGAATCTACTAAAATCTACCTGTGTTTCCAATCTAGAGGAAAGTGACACTTTGGGTTGTTCTTCCCAATTGTGGCCATGCTGCCTGGTGTAATTCTCACTCACAGAACACCAAATTTCTCTACAAATAAAGCAGCCTGCCAAAGGAGCAGAACTACGGTCTTCAGGAGCTTCAATTGACTCACTCCAGGCAACTCTAAAACACAAGTCTTCTGAAACAGCGTTTGAGTTTCTTTGTTTTTTGTGTTTTTTTTAAATGCAGTTTCATGTTTTTCAAAATGTTATCCCTTTTAATCATCCCAGGCCTCCCTTTTTTGCATAATAAGGGACCATCTCTAAATGAAAGCAAGCAAGCAGAAGTGAAGCAAATCTTTTACTAACAGCATTATGGAAGAGCCGACAGGAAAATTAATTTAATTCAGAGCTGGATTTGGATGTGGTACCATATACAAAGCTAAGTATAAACCAGAAGAGGAAAGAAAAAAAAAACACAACAATTCTTCATTAGTAGTTGGATCACTGGCTGAGGCAGAGTGTCTGCAAAGAACTCAAAAATACTCATTAAAATAAAAACTATAACAAAAGTGACGGGTTATCTATGAGGTTTCTATCTTTTAAGTGTTTTGCCTTGTTTTAGTGAGATTTTATTTTTTTGACTGTGATTCAACAACCAGGAAACAAAACTTCAGCATGATCCTGACCTCCAAATTACCAGACTCAACAAAAGAAAGAAACATGTATGATATAAAATAATTTTCTCATAATTTCTCAAGTCTGGAAAACAGTATGACAGAAGTAAAAAGGAAAGTTTCCTTTAGGGATACTCCTACTTGTGAATGTCAGGAAGAAAGAAATAATGTGATACTCCTAGTATATCAGGTACTTATTTATTGTGTTAGTTATGTGCATAAGGCATTCATAGAATTTAAAGATGGAAGTACCTTCTATTCAAATTTAAATAGATTCCTTCAAAGAGGTTGGAAGTTGTTAAAAGCAATGTTGTCACTTCAAAATAATAAGAATATGCTTACACTCTAACCTAAATTTATGACAAATTCAGTAACAGTGAAATGAGCCCTGTGTTTTCCAACAGACAAACCTTAAGAGCTGTCTAAATGCTAAAAAGCTTGTACTTTTTGAAAATACAAGCAAGGAATGATCTAAATAAAACAAGAACTGTCTCGTATCTTATGTTACCAATGCATTATCTCTTTTTGCCTTCTTCCATACTAAATTAACAAACCATGTCTCAACTACCATGACTTCCAATGGAGTATTTGGAAAAAATTTGGTACAGTATCTGTTGCAGAGTTCCCAATATGAAACACCACGTCTCCAAACTCCTTTTCTAGAACTACATACTCATCACTATTTGAACATGAAAAAATATATCATTAGTAACAGCTTGGTGTCATTAGCAATTTCTTGATTCATAAGAAATACTGGCAAAGTTCAAACACTATTAAGTAGTGGACATTTGAAGAAGTGGCTGTTGTCAAAAGTACTTCCAAACAGAGTCATACGGAAAAGAAACATTTGATACAAAGAAAATCCAGTGCCTGAAAGGTTAAAAAAAAGAAAAAAAGCCTTTGACTGCATTTTGACTCCTCTGTTATACCTGATCTAAAAAAGCAAGGGTTTTTCAAAGGCATTTAGCTTTAAACATTCACAGTACCTTTGAACGTCCTCAGCAGGACCAGAAAAGAGGGATTCAATTTTCAAAGATAATTGTGTCAGATAACAGTCTCATCCCTTTTCAGAAACAATCTGATAAATACCTAATTACCAGCCAAGTGATTTCAGAGCCACACAGCTGGGCCTGAGAAAAGGCTACAGGGAATGACAAGGTCCCCTAAAGCCATTGAGAGCAAGAGGCAGTTGGTTTGAGAATTACTTCATTTACTCAGCTGATAAAATGCACAGAAAGACCCCAGAGAAAACAAAATATTCATAATATGTTGAAATAGTAAACAGAATCAATATTTAACCAGAGATGTAAAATATTAATTTTCAAATAAAACAGGACTGTGTACTACAGAACAATTACATTCCAAAATTCACGACAATAAACATTTGAGTCCTTAAAACCACTCATTTTCCCAGAAAGCATTTGTACATTCCTCTGCCTAACCTCATCGTGTGTTGATATATAATGCTGTATAATCTTCTTGTAAACTTAAAAAGCATCCTGATCTTCAAAAATTATAGTCTTAACTCTCAAAACAGAAAGAGTTTATAAAATGTCCCTAATGTTCAAGAATTATCTCATCCTTCTTGAAAAAACTGATTATCCAACAATCCTCTCTAAAAATACAGGGTAGTTTCACTTTTAAATTATCTTCATCAAATAAAAACCTCCACAGGTATATGTAGCACCTCAGATTTCAGTGAATCCTTTCAAAACGTACAATCTTGTATTTTTTCCTTGTGCTTGGAGAAGTGTTGGCCCCTGCTACACATCCTAAATGTTAATGGAGTGGAGAGCATGAAATATCAACATAATGATGCAGAGTTCAGAATCACAGACAGAAAGCAGAAGATTACTGATAATGCTTCAACAATATTAAATAGACCAAGTTACATATTCCTCAGGCTTTATGAAATATGTGTTTGCCTTCTGAAAAATGCAACAGATCTGGGATGATAATCTCAAAAGTACACATTTCTGACCTAACTCTGCTCCCAGATCGGAGAAAATTGATGGGAAATTTGCAAATGTAATAAAATATGTTGGATCTCTGCACTTCTGTATACCTCACTCATAATTTAAAAATAAGGACACAAAAAACATTCCATATATATAGCAGAAAACATTCCATATATATAGCAGAGAGATGAGTCAATGGCTGTTGAGTACACATGGTGACAAAGATTTAAACTAAATTGGTTGCCTTTACTCTGGAACTGAACAGTAGTGATCACACAGTCAAGAACAGAGGGACAGTTTTATAACCTGTTCCTTTCAGATTCTCAGCTATTAAGTGACAGCATTTTTGCATGCGTCATTATTCTCTTTCCACATAAACATAAATTTAAGCTGGCCCAAAAGAGACAACACTCTGCTAGCATTTAGATTCCAGCAGTCAGGCGTGCATATTCAGTGGGGCAGGGAGGAAAAAGCCGGGGGGTTTTGTTTCTCTGAAAATTTAAGATTTGACCTCAAATTACAGCTTTGGCATAACTGGTGTTGTGAAAGTCTGTTTAAATATGGAAGTAAGATTCTCAGATAAATTCTCTCCCCAGCTACAATTTAGCAAAAGAAGATCTGAGTGCTACTCACTCAATGAAAAGAAAAGCCCAGGCTTCAGTGCACGGTGAAAGCTTTGTGTTCATCTAGCCTCCAAGCTTCTTAGGCTTCAATCTATCATGACAGACAGAAGCAGTAAGTGCCCCCTCATAAATTTAAAACTCTGTGAAATATAAAAAGGGAATACTAGACAAAGTCTCTGTGCACAAAGCAAAACAGGGAATGCTCTCCACTGCAAAGCTATGAAACAATAAGCATTTTGGGACTGTGGACTGCAGCTTCTGGAGGCAAAAATGCTTGCTAGAATTGTTTTCCCCTGGAGAGTCAACTTGGAGGGAAAGAAAAATATCTTGTCTTTTGCCCTTAATAAGAACAGGAGCAATTAGAAAGGATTTGCAGATCCTGCTCCACCAACGAGCCTTCGCAGAGAAGGAATTTACATCAGGATTCAAAGAATGCTCAGCTCTCCCCTGGAGTGCATTCATCTTTCTGGGGTCGTCAGTAAAGGTGAAGCTCAAACAGTATACGGACTTTCAACCTTGTCTGCTTCTTGGTTAAACAGACTCGTGTGAAATGCTAACTCCTTGGGGGAAAGGAAGAAGATGCCAGCTTTCATCAAGATACTGGAAGAGTGGCAGAATCCCTTTGAAACTGAGACTGATCTGATAAGGTCATTATGGTTGTTAATAGCAACTCTTTCCTCTGCTTCCTTGGAGGAGGCAAGGCCGTGGCATTTAGCTGCAGTTTGGGGCAGCCAGCAGCCAAGCTGTCATTACAGGGGGATGTTGGGGACTGGCTATGCCTCTGGAAAGCCCTGTCCTGTCCATATCCCAGCAGGAAAAGAGCTGCTCCCTGAAAGTGAGAGGAGTACTACTGCCTCCTAGCCTTTCACAACCAAAGCTAGGAGCTTTTTACTATGTTTCATACCTAAAGCAGACTTGCTATCTTCACCGTCGATTTTGCTCCTGCTAGCTTTTAAACCAGGAGTCCAATGTGAAGAGTAACAGAAAGATTTAAACTACTTGCATTTCTACAGTTCCTGAGATTGTGAATCTTTGGGTCAAAGGAAAAAAAGTCATAATGTCGCCACTCCCAGCCCCAAGAGGAATTCAGGGAGGACGTAACCCTTACCTCTTCTGTCTGGCTAATGGGCCCATGCAGAACTCCACACTATCTCCAGGGGAGTGAGATGCAGAGCAGTGCAGTGGTGGGCCTTAAATTATATGGGAGAGAATGAAATAGGGGATCTGTGATTATTTCAGAGGAAAAGTTTAGTGGACGGGCCTTAAATTATATGGGAGAGAATGAAAAAGGAGATCTGGGATTATTTCAGAGGAAAAGTTTAGTGGATGCAGGACATGAATCTTTCAGAATCCAAGTCGTGTTTCCTCTTCCCGCCGCCTAGGAGGAGACCAGCCAGTAGGTGTGGGGAGGATGACAGACCACATGCAAGATAGTGCTATTCTTTAAACCTTAACAAGGTCTCTTGATTATGCTTTATGAAAGTGATACATTTAGTTTATGTGCTGTCAACAACCTATGAAAAATTAAGGCATAATCAGCAAGCTCCTCCCAGAGAGCAATGGGCTCCCTGTTCCTCCAAGAAAGAGAGAATCTGAGGCAAGACCTGAAATATGATTTTTAATATTTCTATGGAATTGAAGTCTCAGACTAAATATATTTAAAAACAGCACTAAATTTTATCAAGAGCAGGATATGCAAAAGAAGTTTCCTTCATAACCTAACATTAATTTGAAAATGCAGATCACTCCAAAAATAATATAATCCCCTTTTTTCCCCCACCTTCCTCCTTGGTTTCTCCTTTT
>NW_010141364.1:0-766 GCF_000699245.1 Pterocles gutturalis | reverse complement strand
GGGGGGCTCAGGGTTTTGGGGGGGGTCTGAGGTGGGTCCCTTCATTAGTGGGGACCCCCCACATCTGTCACACCACCCCCATGACCCCCCTGTTTTATCTCCACGGGTGAAGATGAATCTCAGAACGTTCCCCGTTTGAACTGGGAGTGATTTGTAATGTTACTGGGAGCGATAAAATGTTGGTTTTTTTGTTTTAATTAAAATAAATTTATTTAACCCCCCCCAATTATGGATTTTGGGGGGGTCAGGGAAGGAATTTGGGGGGAAAAATGTCTTTTATGATAATTTTTGGTGGTTTTTTTCACAGCATGACCGACTGGGAGACCGCCCCCGCCGTCACCGAGACCCCCGACATCAAACTTTTCGGGAAATGGAGCACGGACGACGTGCAGATTAACGACATTTCCCTGCAGGTGGGGATTGTGGGGGAAAAAAATGGGATTTGGGGACCCCAAAACGGGATTTTTCCACTCAAAAAAGTTTTTTTTCCATCCTGGGGCGGTTCTGACATAATTTTTTGGAGAAATTATGTTGTTGTGGTAGAAAAATACGGGGCGGTTCTGACATAATTTTTTGGAGAAATTATGTTGTTGTGGTGGAAAAATACGCCAAATATTTGCCCAAAAAAAGGGATTTTGGGGACCCAAAAGGGGGTTTGAGGACCCCAAAAAAAGGGTTTTTCTACCGAAAAAATTGGGTTTTTTCTTTCTGGGGGGGTTTTGAGATAATTTTTGGGGGAAATTATGTCGTTGTGACGGAAAAATAC
>NW_010141363.1:0-585 GCF_000699245.1 Pterocles gutturalis | reverse complement strand
AACTGGTGGGGCTGGTCAACTGGTTGAGATGGTGGTGGTCAACTGGTATGGATGGGGATGGTCGACTAGTAGAGATGGGGATGGTCAACTGGTGGGGGTGGTCAACTGGTGGGGATGAGGATGGGCAACTGGTGGGGCTGGGCCAATGTTTTTCAACTGGTAGGATGGGGATGGTCGACTGGTGGGGATGGTCAACCGGTAGAGATGGGGATTGCTAACTAGTATAAATGGGGATGGTCTCCTGGTGGGGATGGTCAACTGGTGGGGATGAGGATGGGCAACTGGTGGGGCTGGTCAACTGGTTGAGATGGTGGTGGTCAACTGGTATGGATGGGGATGGTCAACTGGTGGGGATGGGGATGGTCAACTGGTATGGATGGGGATGGTCGACTGGTGGGCATGGGGATGGTCAACTGGTGGGGATGGTCAACTGGTATGGATGGGGATGGTCAACTGGTGGGGCTGGAGAGGATCAACTGGTGGGGATGGGGGGTGATGAACTGGTATGGATGAGGATGGTCAATGGGTGGGGATGGTCAACTGGTAGAGATGGGGATGGTCAATGGGTGGGGATGGTCAACTGGT
>NW_010141362.1:20192-25784 GCF_000699245.1 Pterocles gutturalis | reverse complement strand
GGACTTAACTCCATTCACCACGACTCTCTTCAGCCTGGTGGCTATATCCCTTCTAATACAGCCCAGTGTGTAGCTAACTTGCTTTGTGGCAATCATCTGCTTTATGTGGTAGGAAAAGGTGTCAAGGAAGATTTGCACCATAATCTTTACAGAGACTGAAGAGAGGTTGACCAGCCTGTCCTGAGTCATCTTCTCCTTCTCAAGGGTGGGTGTGATGTTTGTCTTTTCCCACTCAGAACATGCCCAGCTGCCATGACCTTTCAAAGATGACAGACAGTGGAATCATAGCGGAATTAGCCAGGTCCTTCAGCACCCTTGTATGCATCCCATCTGGTCCCACAGACTTTTGTCCAGTTGGCTTAAGTATGGTTTGAATTATTTCACTGCCATTGATGTTATCATGATCATCTAAGCTACTTGAAGCCTCCTTGAATATTCAAAATGAAACCAAGACAATTATTTTAGTTTTAGAATTAGTTACAGTATAAATAAAAAAGGGATCATTCAGTTCAACATAGCTACATTGGTTGAGACTAAAGAGCATGATCTAGCAGCAGCATGGAATATGCACCCCATTACAGAGACATTATCTACCTCCTTTATAAAGCAGCATAGTGATGCTTGAAATGGAGGACTAGCAGCATATGAATTCAGTCTGTATTCATACTGCACTTTTTTACAGCTAGTGTTCCACAGAATTATCTAATTTTAATCTGTCAAAAGCAGTAGTTTAAGGATACTGGACACACTAATTATTATTAATTGTATCACACTCACAAATATGAAAAATAATAAAATGCAAGACAATTTGTATATGGCAGGAGTAAAAGGACAGTTCTGGGAAAACAAGTTTTCTTGGCACTTTGTATTCTGGAAGACACACATTTAGAAAAGTTAACGATATTTAACTGATGTCTGCTCTTGGAGTTTGATCCATAATTCAGACCCAAAATCCTTCTAGGTCCATAAGCATCAAATTCAGAACAGATATACATACACAACTTTTGACTAGCATAAAATAGTCTGAAAATATAGAATTAGATAGTAATACTTGGGGTAGAACTGATTGAAATCTCTTTTAGATTCATACCTTGTTCAATATAAGTTATAGCAATATTTATTCAAAATATGAAGTAACAGTGTATTTAGGTGGGTTTGTTTGTTTGTTTGTTTTTTCTTAAAAAATCTCCACAGATCAGTAGTTTGTTTAAAACAAAACAAAACAAAACAAGTGTATTTAAGCATAGAATTTAGCTTTAGATTCAGACATCTAAACTCTTGTGATAACAACACAGCTTACAGCATGTAAGCTGCTGTCTAAGCTCCCATCATAGTCAATGAAGATGTAGCCTGTACAGTCAATGGAGTCTAGGGATCTATTTATCTCTTCCTAAAGCAGACATCTGCTTTGAGAAAGCTGAATAGCTCTCGGTCTCCATTGACTGTATCGACGGGATAACTATTGACTGTAGCAGGAGCTTAGATACCTAGCCCACATGTAATTATTTATGTTGTAGATACCTGAATTTAGCAGAATGACTCAGTTGTCCAAACGTAGGTTCCTTAACACAATTATATCCTGCTCACATGCTTCTGGATAAACAGCTGGCAGCCACAGCATAGTATGCAATGGTATTACGGCACTAGAAGTTTCTGTCCAAGCAGATTTATGTGTCTAATCCATAGGTGAATCCAAACCAAAATCAGAATGTTTTTTTTAGTTGCTAGCAAACTTCAAAAATGGACTATCTCAGCAGGAGGGGATCGGTGGCTGGAAATATCCAAGGTGACCGAGTAAGGGCCTGGGATGTGGTCTTGATGTTCTATGGACTTAAAGCAGTGTGATTATTCATGTGACACATAGATGTGGATTGCTCTGGAGAGTGAGGGTTTGTACGTTCTTCACCAGTGAACCTCAACTCTGATCAGACAGAGTTGAGGGATCAAGCTCAGCTTCTCTGTATCATGTGCTCAGCTTTGGTACTGGTTGGAGCTGCAGACAGGAGCTGTAGCAGCTGCATCCATCTGACCAGGGCAGGAGGAGCCAGGAACTCAGAGCACACAGGGGTCAGCTCAGAACAGACTGGGAAGGATCCCATGGATCTTGAAGTCCACCGGAGTTAGCTAAACCTTCACATACAGCAGAGATAACAGCAAGACACATACTTTGGAAGACTCATAAATATATTGAATTGTATCTTTAGACAAAACCAAGATGAATCTGAGTAAAATAATTACATATCGTTCTTTCATTTTAAATGCTTTTTAAATTGTTGATCATTCAAAATTATCATAGTCTTACTATTTGTCTCTCACAATCAAATAGCGTAGGGCATGTTTTCTAAGATTCAATGAAAATATTTAACTTCCATGTTTTCTTAACCCTTAGAGCTTGTATTTGTGTTTTTTATAACCTGGTCTTCCTTCCTTCCTAAACCTTGGTGTTCATGGTCATATCTTTTTTTTTCCTTGATGTACTACCAGTACCTGTGAATCACTGCCAAATTCTGAAGGCTAGAAATATAGACATCTGTAGTCACGGCAGTCTGCAGCAATGATGGTATAATGTTGACATTACCTCCTTCAGCTGTATGGCCCACCAATTTACCTATAATCACCATGACAACGTGTCATGATGACAATTCTGCAACACAAACTTTCATTCTGAAATTAGTTTTAACTCTCAAATGGTATCCATAAATGAATATTTCTAACCTTTGGTCATATTATTAAAAATTAACCTTTTCTCCACTGTTATGTTCTGTTTCTGTTTTTCCTCTGTCTCTCTCTGTTTCCCTTATAGCTGTGCCTTGAGTTTTGTTCCGTAACATAGTTATAATACATGATCTCTTTTCCCAGCATTTTTTCATGATACTTACTATCAGAACAAATACAGCATTCCTGGGATTACAAAAGCACAAAAGACAGATGTTCACTCATTTCGAATACTCTTGCCATCTGCTAATCTGGTAGAACTTGGACTGATCAGGTGAAATGATTCCAACAGAGTAGTTCAGCTATTATCCTCTTCCTCCTTCATAAAATGAACTGTTTACTTGCCCCTTTATATCTCTTGACTTATTTCAGCTTAGTAATTTTCATTGGACTGAGAAAATAAAAAGTAAATACACCAGCAGGAAGGATCAGAATAATCCACCCTTCTTATGGGAAGGGAGAAGTACTTAGAAGAGTGGAAGGAGAATCAAAAGAAAAAAAAGAGTTCTTACAGAGCATGTGAAAAGTGTTGGACAAGATGGATCCTGGCACCAAATTAAGAGAGAGAGGACAATTCCTAAAGGGATGTTTTGGGGCAGGCATGTATTTATTATGAAACATAATATGGAGGTAGTAACATAATTTCTCTATAAAATGTCCAGGAGTCCAAGGCTTAGCTCCCTCAACATGCAGAGGGACTACAAGAAGATTGCACCAGTGTCTTACCTATCAGAGTTGTTTTAACAGAAACAGTCACACTGGCAAAAGCAGAAAAAAAAATCAGAATTCAGTTTTTACTCTAGTACCATGGCTCCCACTTTGACTGATTAACACTATTGCCAAAGCAGCAAAGCTGTGTAGCCTCTAAACTCTGAGATAAATTACCCAGAGTAGGAGTGTGTCCTAGGGGAATGTCACTGTACAGTTTCTGTGATCTAATGTTCTTCCCAAGCATTCAGTGCTGGCCACTGGATTGAATGTCCTTTGATCTGGACTAGCAGAGGCATTCTTAAGGTCTTATATAGATTGGTCAAGAGCCTAACTAGAGATGACAAATGGCACATTCTTAGACAAATGTCTGAGACTGCTGCTACTCAAGCCATCCAGAAACAGCCATCTGATATCTTCCTTCTTTGCTTAGTACAGAACAAGTCTGGGGAGTTTTCAGTGAAGGGAAGGGAGCTGAAATTCAAAGTGTGATGAACGTTGTAACGGATAGCTTTGTTAGAGATTCCGTATATGCATTGCATGTCAGTCTTGTGGAAAGAATATAATTAAACACCGGAGAAAGAAGCTGCTTGTCCCAATCCTAGCTGCTGCACTCTGGTTTCAGAAGATATTAATTTACAGTAGTTGAGTACATGCAATCTAAGAGTGCTCAGAATCATGTGTAAGCACAAGTCCAGCCAAACCTCAGCATTAAGAAAAGTGCAGAGATCTTGAATTCACAGGCAAGACTGTGGATTTCCTCATAAGAGAAAAGTCATGCTACAGAACTTAAAACAATACTGAGTCAGATCAATAGGTATCGGCAATAACAGGTAGAGAGTATATCTGTAAATGATTCTTTTATTTTAATTCTCTCAGTCATGAGATCAAATATTTGTCTTTTAATAACTATTCTAATTTCTGTTCTAATAATACATATCTTAAGAGATTCAAAATCTGTCATTTGATTTTTACATGCTTGCTTCAAGCAAATGTGTGAGTAATTATGTCTTAAAGCTCTTACCAACCCAGTGTCTCATACTGCAAAGATACAATAAATTTGTTTTAAATCCACACCCTGCCTCTATTGTTGTATAGTCATCCAAAATCTTGAGTATGTCAGCACTGGGGCACATTTTTAAGACATCCGGAAAGCCTGATTAGGGGACAAGAAGAATGGCTACTAGCAGAACAACTGAAGCACAACTGCTCAAGCAGACACATCAGTGTTGTGGGTTAACCCCAGCAGGCAATCAGCCTGACCCAGCCGCTCACTAACTCCTCTACAGTGGAATGGGGGAGAGAACCAGAAGGGTAAAAGTGAGAAAACTCGTGGATCAAAATAAATAGAGTTTAATAGGTAAAGCAAAAGCAGAACACACAAGCAAAACGAAATAAGGAATTCATTCACTACTTCCCATTGGCAGGCAGGTATTTAGCTGTTTCTGGGAAAGCAGGACTTCATCATGCATAATGGTGACTTAGAAAGACAAACACCGTAACTCTGAACATCCCCTTTTCCTCCTTCTTTCTTCAAATTTTATTGCTGAGCGCAATGTCATATGGTATGGAATATCCCTTTGGTCAGCTGGGGTCAGCTGTCCCAGCTGTGTCCCCTCCCGACTTCTTGTGCACCTCCAGCCTGCTAGCTGGTGGGGTGGGGTGGGGTGAGAAACAAAACAGGCTGAGCTGTGTAAGTGCTGCTCAGCAATAACTAAAACATTGGTCTAACTAAAACAATGCTCTTTTGGTCACAAATGCAAAACACAGCCCCATACTACCTACTATGAAAAAAATTAACTCTATCCCAGCCAAAACCAGTAAAATCAAATATCCAAGCATATATAAATCCAGAAGAAAGGAGAGTACTACAGACTCTGAGAGGTACCTGGAAAATTTGATCTCTACTCAAAAATAGATATCAATCAATCTCCCTTGATAAAGATGGACTTTTTTTTTTTTTTTTCATTTCAACAGCAGATATACAGAACTAAAAAACCTGGCAAGCAGGCAAAGGTCTATTCCATGTAAGATATACCACAAAGCCACAAGGCCTATGTGCAAAGGCTGCTTTGGGGACTGTTCAGGTCAAATCTCTCACTTTACTTTGAAAACCTCTGTTTAGCCTTACTCTCCCTTAGAGTCTCAGATTTCTCTGTACCTTGGCCC
>NW_010141362.1:0-20135 GCF_000699245.1 Pterocles gutturalis | reverse complement strand
TGGCCTCACACAACAGCTCTTTGGCAAACTCCTTGAGCTGAGGCATTTGTTTTCCAGGGCCCTGAATGCACTAACAAGCTTTAATTGTCTTGAGCAACTTCATCTGAGTCCTCCACCCAAGCTCACTGGCCTGGGAGCTGCATTTTAGATCAGACCCTGAGGATTGCTGCTTGACTAAGCTGCATTGTATGTGTGCATGTATATGTGTATGTATACGTGTGCATGCATTTTATATATATATATATAAAACTATAACACCCAACAAATAAAACCAATCATCTCCTAATTTCTTAGCTCTCACAGAGAGAAAGATAAATAAAGATATTTCTAAATATCTTTTTGTGTTTCTCTTAATGACAACACTAAGTCTCAAAACCTAGAAGAGATTGTCCTGAATCTTTTTAACATTTCAGAGTGACTTTTTGAAGTCTTTTTTTTTCCTTTTAAGTGAAAAAAAAATAAACAGAACAGACTAAGCAAAGGGAGAATTGGCTTATATAGTCCTTTAGATTTGCTAATACAAGTCACGTTGCCATGGTAGTCCCTTTTCTTCTTACAGAGACTGCTGTGAAAACTAAAGAGGTAATGGAAGTGCAATTTTTGTTCTGTTGGCAATTTTCTGGGGTTTTTTTTTTGTTGTTTTTTATTATTATTTGTTTTTCTCTTTAGAAACAAAGAAAACTGCTTTACTGCATAAATTCATTGCACAAAACCTAACAATTGTTTTGAGACCATACAGAGCATGTTTCAAGAACTTTTGTACAGGGATTTGTCTACCCAGGTGGGAAGCTAGCTAGGAAGCCAGGCCACTGGAGCAGGCTGCCAGGTGTGAAACAGGGTAACTCGCCAGCCCTGAAAAAAAAAACAAACAAAAATCATGAAAACCAATGAGCATGCTGCCCATTCCCCCACCGTGATGCCAACTGGCATGCAAGGGGCATGAGGGAAGCCTCTCTGCCTGCCTGGTTTCCATCAAAAATGCAGAGGAACCAGTTTCTTCCCAAGGAAAATGTCATGGAACCAGAATGCTCAGATGGGAAGCTGTTTTGGAAATTGTTCAAGTTGTTTTCATAGTCATGAGAAACTTCATGTCAAGGAGAAGCACCAGCAGAGCTGTTCCACAGGGGAGGACAAGCCAGGAGCCAAAGGTCCCCACTACACACACAGAGCAGTGTCCTCACCAACAGAGTGCCATCCCACAGGGTCTGAGCAGAGCCAGGGTGGTGCCAGTGGCAGGATCCACTAATGGTCCCAGGGAAGTTGAGGTGACCTGTCATTGGGACCCATCAACAGAGCCCAGGCAGGGCCAGAGTCAGCACAAAGCCACCTATAATATAGGACCCAGGAGACAGGTTTTGGGGTTTTACCAGGAGGATCAGGGCAACAGGGCACAGGACTGGGCAGAGAAAAACCTACAGGATAGCTCAGGCCAGGACTGGTTGCCCACACTAGGTGTTACATGGAGTCCCAAAAAGCAAGGACAGAGGATGCATAGGTAGGGATCCCAGGTGAGGCTGGTCAGTTAATGCACTTATAACACTATATAAAGGTAAACTGTCATTAGTGAAATCACATAGGTATTCCGTAATGGGGTGGTTTGTTTGCATATTTTTACTATCTCTATCTATTATGGATTAAACATAGTAATAGTGAGAAAGGATTTAGAAAAACAAAATATAATGTGAAGGTTGGTAAATCCAATATTAATAAAAATGTTCTCTCAAAAGCAACTAAAAATGCCGAGTGCACTGTTTGTGTACATTCCATATTTTCCACAAAACAAATTTACATAATGGTGTACATTTTGGACTATGGTTTGTAAAATCTAACTTTGAAATCTATGAAAAAAGGTTTATACTGTCTTTGAAGACAAGTCTGCACTGTAGCATATCTTTCTAATGATGGTCTAGTGTCTATATGACAGAGCATAATACTTGGTTATGTGCTTAATTTTAAGTCACTGAAGTTGATGAATGTGCTTAGGGCACTCTGTTGACTTTGGTTAGTCTGAATACCATTAGGAATATGGGCTACATTTCCAAGTAGCATAAACTGTCATGAAGAGGTTACAATGATTTGCCCAGAGCATTACATGACTACCCAAAATAACACTTCCAATGCAAACTAACTTCTCACTGGAGTCATCAGGGTTTACATGGATGCTTACATCGGCTTATCTTTATCTGTTTTGCTGAGTAAGAACTAACAGAATTTTATACATTAAACCAGTTATTTCATTGAATCAAAGCCTGGAAAGTTCCCTTGACTTCAGTGTGAATATGTCATGGTTTATAAAGCCACGGGGACAGGTTTTATTAAACACCTGGTGGGCTGAGGCAGGGACAGGGAGGGTTTCACTCAACACTCAGGGTCACGGGCAAGAAACTGACACGACTTGGGAAGAACAAGAAAACAACTGAGTTTATCAACTATTTAAAACAGGAAGCAAGACACTGGAAGAGAGAAACCACATCTTAGAAAGGCACTTCTCTCCCACCCCTCCATTTTTCCCAAAGCCCAAAGGCTTTGTTCTGTATCTTCTCCCCCCCAGCAGCATGGGGGGGGGAGGTGCAGGGAGTGGGGGGTGCAGTCAGTCGGCCGCTCTTTCCTTCTCACAGTCTTTCCCGGCTGCCACATGGAGTCCCTTTCTCACGGGAGAGTCCTTCTCAAGAACTTCTCCGGCTTGAGTCCTTTTCCAAACGGGGCTACAGTCCTCTGACAAACTTCCAGGCTCCGGCGTGGGGCTTCTAGTTCCAACGTGGAGGTCCTCCATGGCTGCATCTTCCTTTTCTTCCCCACATGGCAGGGGAAATGCTAAGAGCTTTCTCTTTCATGGTCCCGACTCAGTGTCTGCATGGCGTCTCCTCCAGCATCTTCCTTCTCTCTTCGCCTTCAGGTCTTCATCGGCTCCTGGGAAAAAGTGCTCTTGGACGAGCCATGGCGGAGGCTTGGGCTACGGCAGGTTCGTTCGCAGAAGCTGAGCAGGTGGCTGGACGGCTGGACCGGCCTGCCCAAGCCGTGCCCTGCCCGGGGCCGAGCCAACCCATTGTTCCGTGCCCCCTCTTAACTATGTTATTCGCAGAGGCGCCAATTGGCTCAGCCCTGGCCTGGGGTGGGTCCAGCCTGCAGCTGGGACATTTCAAGCAGTTACTTATAGAGGCTACGTGATTGTGCCCTTCCCCCACTCCCTTTCCTGGTTACCAAACGCTTGGGGGTGGGGGCGGGAGGGAAGGGGGAGAATCGTTAAGAGTCACTTAAAAAGGAGACACCTCTGTAATGCCTCCCTTGCCGCCAGCAGCAGACTGGAAGCTAGGGGAACTCTTAGCAGTTGCTTAAGAAGCCATTACGCCCCTCTCTGCTACCAGACGAAACCCCCCCCACAAAACCATAACAGAATATCTGTGACTTTGATTTGCAGTGAAATTTGCTTTGCAGAAGGAAGTTGTAAACACCTTATTGCATAGATGCAGCAGGATTCTCTTCCTTCCCTTTGTATCCCTCTACCCCTCTTTTTTTCAAATAAAGGTTCATTTTACTTTTTCTGATCTTTAGCCTGTTCTCATTTAAATCTGCTGTCTAACTTGTAGAGGTAAAAATGCAGAACTTCTACATACCCAGGCTTTACAATCACAGTTAAGCAAGACTCTGTTTGAATGTATAGCACTTCTTTCAGATATGTAATATTATCAGTACTAGAGTAAAAAATGAAAGAATGGAGGGTAAAGCACTGGGAAACAGGGGGGTTCTGTAAGGATTTTGGAATAGTAAAGTGTATTTTTCCAATAACAATTAAGGAGTAAAAACAACTGTCTGTAGATATCTGGCTGGTAGAGTTTTCTCCAGAATGAATAATGAGATGATGCAGTGATTTTTATAGCATTGTATTACTTATTCGTGTCTTAGGGACTGATTTTTAGAGTTATGGAAGGTCCTAAACATTCATTTAGGTAAGTTCTCAAGGGAATTTCCACATGTGCCTATCTGTCTGATACTTCACAAAATCCCACTAACTCTCTGGCTGAATCTCTAAGCATCTAAATACTGAGAAAACTGGCTGCTCCAGATCTGGGAGACCTCCTACAGATGGGAGAGCTATATATTGCCTTGTTCCTGCTTCCTGGAAAACATCTCACTTCAGTTTTTGGTTAACCAGAATTACTGCTGTTTTGGGTGTACATGTCAAGGTTTTCTGCAGCAGGGGGGCTGCACGGGTGGTCTCTATGGGAAGAGGTGAGGGGTTGCCAGTTCCCAGCAGCTCCAATGGAGCCACCACAGGACACACCTGAGTCCATCAGCTAGAAAAGTGTATTTGAGAAAGAGGAGAAAATGCTGGACAGGTAGAGGAGGAGGGAACAAAAAAAGAGTGTGAAACAGCAGTGCAAACACCAAGGACAGAGAAGAAGGAGGAGAATGTCCTCTAGGCAGCCTGTGGAGAGGATCATGGTGGAGCAGGTATTTTCCTGCAGACAATGAATGGACTCCACGCTGCAACAGATGGAGATTTCTTGAAGGAACTGGAGCCTATGGAGAGCCGACACTGGGAGAGGGGAAAGTGTGAGAGGGAAGGAGCGGCAGAGAGAAAACGCTGTGTACTAACTCACCTTTGCACACTTTCCTCCCTGTGTCATTCAGGAGCAAGATACAGGAGTCTGGAGTGAGGGACTGAGGATGAGTTTTCTAGAGAGAGAAGGAAAGCTTTTTTTTTTAATGTTTGTCTTTGTTTCTCACTATTCAAATCTATTTTAATAGTCAACAAATTAAAGTTTTGCCCATGACATTAACTGGTAAGCAATCTCCCTGTCTTTGTCTCAAGCCACAAGCTTTTCATTCTGTTTTGTCCCCCTGTCCCACTGAGGAGGGGGAGTGACTGAGGAGCTGGGTAGACATTTGGCCCTTAGTCAGGGCTAGTGCACTGCAACCAGGAAAGTCACGTTTAACTAATTTCCTCTCTCTAAGAGAAGGAAAAAGACTCCCACTGTGACTTGGTGGCATAATTTGGATTCTTTTCACTTTCTAGGCCAATAAATGATGCCTCATCAGATTTTAGTGTTGCAAAATTAAATGTGTCTTCCTATTTTTCAAGAGAGACCAAACCTTTGTTGCAGTACACCACTTGTACACCTGTTTACAATATTCTTCAAAAACCTTCACTTTCTATGTGTCCAATGTAAAGAAAATTAACACTTACAAACTTTTTCATTTACTTTGATGGTTTCTGAATATAACTCTAAATGCCAGTGTAGTTTTAAGAAAATACAATTTCCAAAGAGCATTGTGGGAAGTAATACTCAAGTTATAGAAACAAGTTAATAGTGAACATAATATGACTTTATTTAAACAAAAGATACCATTGTATAGGGAAATCAGTCACTTTTTCTGCATCCTTAATCAATGTTTTGGAAACATAAAGATCTGAATTTCTATCAATGAGAATGCATATAAAAAATGTATTTTGCAAATCTTGAACTTCTTGCAGCAAGCTAAATCTTTATCACTGGACATATTAAAAAAAAAACTGTGAAACCACTGGTTTCAGCTGGAAGTGGAGAGGTTTCCACTGCCACTGGAAGTATGCCCGCATGAAATATGCCATCCATTTATTATTTCATATTTTCCTGACATATTTATTTTTATGAACAGCATGAATAATAAATCATGATAAAAAGGTAGAAGTGTAAGGTGGCCTTTCATTTGTGTACAAAGCTATCCAAAAAAAAGGGGAAATGTTTGTTTACCTCATAGTCATTATAATCATATCTGACACATTGCCTCTGATATTGTAGTTTCAAGGTATAATCAGAAAGAGTAAGAAACTAAACAACCCAAATAAAAAGGGTCAGTTTTTTATTTCATGTGTAAACTGTGATGCATCATAAAGTGCAATAGAAACGTGCACATTTTTAGTACAGCTTTGATTTACCAAGTCTAAAGGCTAGATAGTCCGTGTATAAAGCAACTTGACTGAATCATGCAACATACCAAGATCTTGTTTCAGTGTAATCACTATTTTTTATGGTTTCCAGAGTTTGTTCACTATGAATATGAATAGTTTCCCAGGAATGCATGTAAATACCTTAGGAATACAATAGAGATGACTTGCCCTTAATGTCTACACTACAACTACACTAAGGGCAAAATCATACCTCACCAACCTGGTTGTTCTCTCTGTTGAGATCACTAGCTCTGCGCACAATAGGAAAGCAGTGAATGTTGTGTATCTTAATTTCAGCAAAGCCTTTGACATGGTCCCCCATAGTAACCTTCTAGACAAATTGGTCAAATAGGGGCTCAGTAAATGGACAACTGAGTGGAAGAGAGTGAAAAACTGATTTTCCTGTTGGGCTCAAAGGGTAATAATCAGCATTAAAATCTCCAACTAGCAGCTGGTTACTAGTCATATCCCTCAGAAATGAAAACTGTGACTTTTTAAAATCTGGACAATAGGAACAGCCAGATTTGCAGGATAGAAGTTCACGCGCTGGAAGACAGGACTGTTATTCAGAGGGACCTGACAAATGGGATTGGACAAATGAGCTGATGGGAACTTCTAGAAAGTTGAAAAAAAGGTAAATGCAAAGTTATGCGCCTCAAGAGGAGTAGCTCCATGCACCAGTGCATGCCACTGACTGACTGACTAACTGACTGACTGGAAAGCAGCTTTGTGGAAAAGGACCTCGGGTCCTGACAGTCACTATGGGGAATGGGGCAATGTACCCTCAGGGCATTAGCAGTAGTGGAGCCAGCATGTAGAGGGAGGTGATCTTTTCCCTCTACTGAGTCCTGATGAGGCCACATCTAGAGTGCTGTGTCCAGTCTGGGCTACCCAGCAGAAGAAA
The DNA here is from genome assembly GCF_000699245.1 of Pterocles gutturalis. Lineage (NCBI taxonomy): Eukaryota > Metazoa > Chordata > Aves > Pterocliformes > Pteroclidae > Pterocles > Pterocles gutturalis. The sequence goes on along the minus strand of NW_010141362.1, from coordinate 13,299 downwards.
GCATTCAGTACCCAGAGCTCTTCCTTTGTGCCATGACCTTGCCAGTGACAAACATTTATGTGCTAACCTTTATAAACACTGGCTGTAAGAAAGGGAAATTCAGCTTGATTGGTAGAAAGAAGTGAAAAAATATTTACATGTAGATTAGTAACTGTAGTAACCTAAAAATAACATGAAGTAAACAGCAACAGTATATTAAAAGGTTGGATTAAATTATCAAAACTAATATGTAATTGGGTAACCCATGTACTGCATTGGAGCCTTACAGGAGGAAATACTGGAGTCATGTTCTTATTGCTGGATCCACAACAAATTAAGCTACCCACTGTACACAGATATGGAGTGCAGTCATTGCAACTCTTACTTTATTATTCATTTAAGCAAACACAGGTGCCCTTTCACAGTTGTCTGATGGGGTAGGTGCACAGAAGCATGACTTTACAGGTGTAGCTATGGCATGCCCTGTAGATAGGTTGTATCTGTAACAGATGATGTGTGGATGAGATACGTATGTTGTAAAAATTGTTAGAGGTCACTGAATCTGGTAGTCAAGGTTTAACAATCAATGAGCCTGAGCACATATTCCTGATGGGTGCATGCGCATATACACATGGAAACATAAAGTGAGCAGGCCACACAGATTGACACAGTCCATCTGCACGCTGGAACAAGCTACGAGGATGGTCAGGGCATGGGAGCATATGTCATTAAAGAGAGCATTGGGGACCTTGGTTTGTTCAACCTTAAGAAAAAAGGAATCAGGACATCCTTTCTGTTGTCTCTACTGCTGTACAACTCCAAGTTGGTGACTGAAGGTGTAGAGCCGAGTCAGACTCTTCTCAGAAGAGTGCAACAAAAAGATGAGAGGGAACATAGAACAGTTGAGCATGGGACATTCCCAATTTGAAAGTAGGGAAAATATTTTTCACCATGGGGGTGATCAAACACTGGAATAGGTGCCCAGAGAGGTTGTGGCATTTCTTTCTTGGAGGTATCAAAAAATTAAAAGACTTGAGGAACCTGTTCTGATTGGACCTGCTTTGAGCAGTGGGTTGAACTCAATGAGCTCTGGAGGATCCTTCCAACTTGAGTTATTCTGTGATTCTGTAACTAGACATCTAGGAACCCAATTTCCTGTTCAGAAGTCTGATCTGTGAGTGTACCAGTGCTCACTGGTATACAAGGTCTGTGTAAATTCCTGAACCTGCATTTTCATTTCCACATTTAATATCTGTGTTATTTCTACCTGAAGTCAAAGGAAGCTAGTTAATTCAGACATAAAATACCAGGCCTGAAAGTCTACAGCACAAGATCTTACAAAAATATAGTGTACAAAATAAACACAAAGTAAATTATATTAGTATTCCACATAGCACTTCATCATTACTTTATAGGAGAATTGAGAAGCAGTAAAGAACCAGGTTATAAAGTATATTTATCACTCCTGATTTCTTCTGGACAGGAAAGAAGCAACGGATCAGAAAAAAATGTGTGGGATTTATCCTGTCTAGTCTCAAAAAAAATAATTATTGTTGCTGGACAATTTCCATACGTGTCTAAAAAGGACATACTGTAAAGCCTTACCTGTTTGTGTGATGTTTTTTGTTTTTTAAGATATGATTAGTTTCATTTAAATTATTATGCATATTCAGGTAAACCTCTACTTGAGGAATATGAACTTGTGGTTTTCCTGAAGCCTGATCCCAAACTTTTCACCTAATTAATTCAACAGATCTCAGACCTCAGAAGAGCTCCACAAGAAGGATCTTTGATGTCCTTTCTATATTCTTCCAATGGCATCCTCAACCAAGTCTGGTTCTAGGAGAAACAGACTTCTGTCTTATACATGTCTCAGACTCCCATATGTATGCATTTGTGAAGTCAAATATAACTCTTTTTTTTTGTTGTTGTTTTTTAACTTCTGAAATGTCTTCAGCTCAGTATCTTTAAAAAGAGTTAACAGACTTAATTTGGTATTTATTTGTGAATTTTTGTGGACTATGTTATGTAAGAAGGCACAAAAGATAAGAGTCTTAGTTCATTTTATTAAGGCCTGTAGTGACAGGACAAAGGGCAAAGGTTTTAAACTAAAAGAGGGTAGATTTAGATTGCACATAACAAAGGTATTTTTCGCAATGAGGATGATAAGACACTGGAAGAGGTTGCCCAGAGAAGTTGTGGATGCCCTATCACTGGAAATTTTCAAGGCCGGTTGGATGGGGTTCAAGCAAACCCATCTACTGAAAGATGTCCTTGCCCATTGCAGAGGGGTTGGCGTAGATGATCTTTATAAGGTCCCTTCTCATCCAAACCATTCTATGATTCTATGGGTTTTGGTGAAAATAAACTGTACTTTGTGCCTTCAAAAAAATATTTTCCTAAAATCAGCGTAAAAGTACTGGTGAAAATCTGACTTCTAAAATTATCTTTTCTCTTAAAACACTGTGAAGATATTTCATTGTCCCAACAGCTCTAACATTGAAAGACATGTAATTATATAAAAATTTCCAAACAACCCAAATTTTATTATGCATAAGTTTCATCAATAATAAAAATGAACATGACATTATCTTAGTTGCATATTGAATATCAAAGAAAAATTAACATTATATTGAGCAGGGGAGAAAGGGAATACTTAACTGTTATTCATTAATCCCAGGGCTCAAACTACTAGTTATTATTAGCTAACTGTTTTTTGATCTATAATCCCACTGCTAATATCCACTGTCTCAAAACATTTTTAGAAAAGTGACTCACATTGATTTTTAAGATGATGTAATGAAGCATCTTCCTTCTTCTATTGATTCTTACTGTTACTACTAGAATCCAGATGAGCTGTAAAAATATCAGAATACTGCAAGAACACAGAAGCAATTGTACCACTGTTATCACACCGTGTTTTCTTTAATTGGTAAATGGTTGCTTTGAGTGGTATGTATCAGCAGACTCTTCAAAAGCTTTTTCTCTGCCAAATCAAAGCTGCTGTCCAGTCCCCTGCGGTAAGAGGGTCAACACCTGATCTCAAAGAAGTCAATGCCAACATTTACTTTGAGTTCAGAAAGGCTGGAAAAAAACTCTGTTGTATATTTTAAAAAAACCAAAGACCAACACTGAAAGCACCTATCCTTAGGTTAAAATCACTGAGCATGTTTCCATAAGATTCTTCATGCTGTACTTCCAAAAAAAATTCTTCAAACCAATGATAAGACTCTTTGATAGTAGAGGCATATGCATTTATTTGAGAAGAGAAAACTGAATTAAAACTGTAATGACAGTTCAGGGGGTAAAATTGAAAAAAATAACTTTTACTATGGGAAAATATAGGAAGACAGCATTTGAGAATTAATTTACAAATGCTTAGAAAAAAAAAGTTTGTTGTTCACATATCGACTCAAAGTTTTCTGCATATATCTTAGATTTGCAAAATATCCAATGGCACTGCTGGGAGCTGTTCATCCTGAGCATTCAAGATGACTACAAAGCATCTGTGCTAGTAACTAGGGTTCCTACTGCAGCTGACGAGAAAAATTTCTCATATTGCCAAGACTCCAAATGGGTCATAAGTTAATCACTGACTATATACAAACTTACATTCTGTGCCTTGCCACCTCCTAAATATATGCATGTCTGATCGGATGTCTCTGGAAACTAAAATACAGGAGGCTGATTTGTTGCTGGAGTCTCTCTACTATGTAGTCAGACCGTGCCCAGTGCTGACTTTCAGAGGAAAAACTTTGGAGTGCTCCTGGGCCTAATGTTTACATACTTAAATTGTAAAATAGCTTCACTCCAACAGATGCATGTATAAAATACCAATTTAACTGCATATGCACAGACTGCAATTTCCAAAGGCTTGATAAGCCAGTCAAATAAAAAAAACATTATTGGCAATTTTTAATGTTATCAGGAAATCAGTTTTCATGTAGATCATATTGAGTGCAATGCGTGGCTACCTTATTCAGGTATTTGTTTGTTTAAAAGAAAGAGAAACTTAGAAACATTGCCTTTCTTGTTCTTGTTTTAAATCCTACAGTCTCCTGATGTTTAAAAAAATAAAAAAAAAAATAAAAAAAAAAAGAAGAAATATTGCAAGTCCTTGCAGTTTTAGGTCTGCCAGTGTATGTATTTCATCATAATACTTCCTACTAAAACACACTCCCAGTAGTTGGGAAGTACTTGGATATATGCTTCAGCAAAACAGATGGCAAAGAATTTTGACTGTTAATTAGCGGCAAAATAAACAGAATAAGGGAAATCTTGTTGCTATAATACAATAAGATACAGTTTTGGACTCAGATAACTGAGCTGGGGGAAATGCTTTAAGATGTAAACAAGATCTCACTGTACTGAGGCAGGTAAAAGCTGCAGGATTTAGGACAATCCATCTAATGAAATTTCCCTTATGAGAAAAGGGTCAAAGAAGAAAGATAAGAGTAAAGTTATCATCATTTCCAAGCCCCACAATCTGAACACAGAATTTTTTTAGCATTTATAACATTCTGGCTTAGATGAGGGTTTCAGCGTGACCTGTAAGAAGTCAACTGCTAAGCAGCAATAGGATTATCATCTCACAAAAGCGCTCAGGATCCTCTGTCTCAGTGCAGAAATATGAAGGTGTGGGATTGCGATTCAAGACAAATAGATCACAGACTACCAGTGCAGTGGACCAGTCTAATCATCAGCATCACAGACACACTGAAAACATAAACTATGTGGACAGACGAAGTGTGCCAGCACCTTTGTAGCAGGTGAGAATGATGCAGCAAAGTTGCTGATACAGGCTACTGGCTTCTCCTCATCTTCTTTGTTACTGCCACCTCTGGGCAGTGCTCCTGGAGGAGGTGTTGTCACAGATGTTCTTCCTTTGGACTGCTGCTGCTGAGGCATGGCTCAGCTCCTCCTACTGCGTCCCAAGTGGGAGGACATAGGAGGTGATGGGAAGGGCAAGGGGAGCTGCTGTCGCCCCACCATCTGTCTGGAGAACTATGAGGTGCTGGGAAATCAAGAGCCAGGCTGAGAGACACCTGCTGAAAGGAAATGCCATTTGAGGGGGAAGCAGTTCCTTCTTCAAGTGTGGTGACAGAGTACAAATAAAAATAAAATTCACTTGGCATTTACAGTTTCTGTAGGCAAATGAGAAGACACAGTAATCTGCAGATTCACTATTAATTTTGCATTGTTCTCTTGCAATAGCGCTGATATTTTTCCAGCTTCAGTGGTAGTTAGGTACATAGAAATTGAAAAAAACCTGTTATTTTTCAGATCAGGAGACTCAGATTACATTTTTTCTCAAAGAGAACAGTTTATGTTTTCATGTGAATCAAATAATTTAGATCTTCTACACATGTTGGGCTGTTGTACTCTTTCTTCCAGTTATGCAAGTGCTGTCCTCCTTTTACCTCATTTGAAGCATTGTGATCAAGTTGGTTTTCTTCTGAGTGAGAACTTTTTTTATCGTTTACGCCAAGCATACATTATGAGATGTCTTCAATCACCTCACAAATTTGTAGTAGCAGCAGCTCCAGACTATCAGAAATATCAAGGAAATGCTGCTACATTTCATAACTTAAAAGTTTGAGAAAAAATGAAAAAGCAAAAGGAACAAATGATGACAAAAATCTGTGTTATACAAACCCCCCACTCAAAATGTAACTCGACATGAAAATATATTCACTGTGGATGAATATTAGAAACAAGGAGTATTAAGAATCCCTGAATTTTGCTCTTGAGCTTAAAGTTTCTTGTGACTTTTTAGATTTCCTCTTTTTTAAACACTCTCCAAGAGAATCCACAAAACCAAGTCCCTACAGCCATCAGATTTGCTTGGAGAGTTTATTTTTTGTAGCTGGTTTTTTCTCCAGGAAGGCTTTGTATTCTGACATTTCTGCATGGACAGAAATTTAACTTCTATTGTCAATAATATTCCTAGATCATACACAGACTGCAAAGACCCAGTTTAATTAACTTCTGTTTTGTGTTTTAAAGCTGCTTGTATTTCAACATGTAAATAGAAAATAAATGCACTACTAAGTTGAACTCTGTTTTCCTTCAGAAATCCATAATATTTGTTATTATAATTATTTTTGGAGAGTTTTTGATGTTTAGGCCTAAATTCTCAGTCATTGAATCTATTTGAATTTTAATTAATTTAACTTCTGTAGTTTTCTTCCTTTTTTTTTTTCCTTAATGTCTTTTCTGTCCACTTTATTCTTTATTTATGCCTGGTACAAAGCCCACTGTACAAGACTATTTTTCCAGTTTATTTAATTGACTCTGATTCAGGACATTTTTTCACAGAATCATAGAATCATAGAATGGTTTGGGATGGAAGGGACCTTAAAGATTGTCTGGTTCCAACCCCCCTGCCATGGGCAGGGACACCTCCCACTAGACCAGGTTGCTCAAAGCCTCATCCAGCCTGGCCTTGAACACCTCCAGGGATGGGGCATCCACAGCTTCCCTGGACAACCTGTTCCAGTGCCTCACCACCCTCACAAGAAAAAACTTCCTCCTAGTATCCAGTCTAAATCTGACCTCTTTCAGCTTATACCCATTGCCCCTTGTCCTGTTGCTACACTCCCTGATAACGAGTGCCTCCGCATCTCTCCTGTAGGCCCCCTGCAGGTACTGGAAGGCTGCTATAAGGTCTCCTTGGAGCCTTCTCTTCCCTAGGGTAAACAAGCCCAACTGCCTCAGCCTGTCTTTGCACAGGAGGTGCTCCAGCCCTCTGACTATCTTCATGGCCGTCCTCTGGCCTCCCACCAATGAGTCCATGTGCTTCTTATGTTGGGCGCCCCAGAGCTGGATGCAGTACTCCAGGTGGAGTCTCACAAGAGTGGAGTAGAGGGACGGAATCACCTCACTCAACCTGCTGGTCACCCTTCTTTTGATGCAGCCCGATTTTCCTCGAACCTGTTTCCTCTTTTTTACCTGATCTAATTTTCTCAATGTTTCTGTCTTTTTTTATTTTTCTTTTAGCTGATAGTCTTACTCTTTTCTAATATCCCCGCAATCTTAATATCAATTTCCTTCATCTGGTGATTTCATCACCTTCTCCCTGATCTTTAAAATATCTTCATCACTGCTTCCTGCTTCAAAGGTACTTGAAACCTCTGACTCTTTTCCTGGGCATGTTGTTCTTCTGCTCTTTTCTTGCCTTTCTTTGGTCCACCATTCATCTTTAAACACATAGGTGTAAAACTCTGACATTTATGTAAAGGAATGAAGCAAGGATTTTTGTCTGGGGGCTCTTCAGCTGTAGGTTTAATTTTTCGTCCCCTCACAGAGTTTTGTGACTCTGGGCAAAACACTTCAGCACTCTGTGCCTCTGTCCATTTTCTTCTTCTTTACTGCTGGGAATAACAATTTCTGTCTTTTTCATATGGCTTCTGTGGGAATAAACAGATGTAGAATTGTAACACAGTCAGACACCATGGTAATAGGGTTACGTAGAAATCTTAGACTGATAAGAAGTTTGTGGCATTGTACACACATTTTGTATGGTCTGAAGACAGCAAAGAGAGGCATGATTTCTATCTAGTTTGTTCACAGAGCAAAGGACTGGAAAGCATCTGCTGCTGTATTTCAAAAAGTGCAAACAATGGATGCTCATTCTTCGCCTTCTCCAGGGTATTAATAATATCAAAAATTTATTTCCAAGTTCCAAAGAACCTCAACATAATCATTATCCTAACCATGCTAGATGTGGAGATGACCTTATAAAAAGACTTACTTTAAGATTGTTTACAGCTTATTCTTTCTTCTGGGTTCCAGGGGAAAAAAAGATTAAAATTCATGACAGTTTGAGAAACAAGAGCAGTTTTACTTTTTTTTTCAAGTTATTGAGACAAATAAATTAGATCTGTTTATTATTTTTGGGTTTTTCCACCATCTGCTTCATAATTGCAAAGAAGAAGAAGTTTTGAAAACTTTGAAATTTGATTCTGGAACTTCATGAAATTCCAAGCCTAAACATATAAATCTCGTTTTGGGCAACATACTTCTATAATAAGAATTTATTTTCTAATGTGTTTAAGATAATTATTTTTTATTTTCTCCAAGGTATTGCTGTTGTTTCCTCTCTTATTTCATCAAATCACATTGCAGAATCCTTTTTTTTTCTACAACTTATTTCAATTTTCATTACACAAACATAATTTGATACTTTTATAAGATGGAGCAGAAAGAGGAGGAAACAAGAAAGCAGTAATTAAAAACCTGCTTCCTCAGTAATCATGATTTGATACTTAAATGCTATCCATAGAGGTGGTTGCAATTTTATTTTGCTTTGCTTTGTTCTAAAAATCTAAACAAACTTTGTCAGTTTATCTGAAACCAACTTTTCCTGAGGGAAACCTGTCTTTTTTGCTCTTCATAAATATTGACACAGTAGATTTGTTGTTTAATGGAGAGGTATTTTTAGCCGCCTAGGTGGAAGAAGGAAAGATAAGTAAGTCATCAAAACATAGTCAACTTGTAGGTTATTAAAACTTGGGGAGGCAGACAGTGTACCAGACACAGTCCATGTATTCCTAGTTGCAGATAAGAGAACTGCGTTGTTAGCTGTGTCCACATACTTTCAACAAGTTAATGAATTAAAGTAAAAGGGAAATTAATGTTACAGAATTGATTTTCTGACCACTGGTTTATATTTGAAATTTATACGCATTGCAACTATCCATTTCAGTACAATAAATTTGTTACAAAAACAGTTCCAGATTTAAAAAAAATCCTTTTTCAAAAACACTAACTTGTACCTCCAAGCCTCCAGTATGCTACTATTCAACATATTAAGAAAAAACAAAAATAAGTTTTTTATATAAGAGATCACCACAAGATAATCCTCTGCCTTCCAAGGCACACAGAATAAATCATACAAATATGCTAATGTGTCAAATCAAAGTGAACTCCTTCAGGAAAGAGCTCTTTGTTCTGAAACTAAAGGAAGAAGAATCAAAAAAAAAAAGGATAATGTTTGTGAGATGAAGGTCATAATTCTGTTCCTTTGGTTTTAGTAGTAAAAGTCTGTAAAGTATGTTTGCAAATGCATCTGTAGCTATACCATAGTGAAGTAAACCCAGTATATGTCATAAAGGGGCTGCTTTATACAACCCATTTTATAGAGTGTCATTGTTTCAACATAAAGCTTTACTATGGAGTTTGAAAAATGCTATAACTAAATTCTGCCTTCTTTCTCTTCTTTCCCTGTAAAAAAAAAAAAAAGAAAAATAAAAAGAAAAAAAAAAGAAAGGAAGGAAGGAAGGAGGGAAGAAAAAAGAAAAAATACGGTAAGATCTTCATCAAGGAATTTTGAGCTTCAGCAGTTTGCTCATAACTTGGGCAAAAAGTGAAAATAAGGTAAGAAAATATTGAAGTAAAAGACTGGAGCAGTTCAAAGCTTCCTTGGAACTGAATTTTTTTTTCTAAATACAGAGGACAACTGGAGGAAATCAAGATACTCTACAGTATATCTGCCAGTAATGCATATTATTATGAGGAAGCTAGTCAGAAGGCGGGTCGAGGATGATTGCAGGTTCTGTAGCACTCTATGTGGGATTTGTTTCACTTAATGCAGGTAGAGATTGAGTTGAAACTGTATTTGATAAATTGAAGTGTAGTGCACACTACATAAATGCAACAAAAGAGATGTATGTTTTTAATCAAAGACATCGAAGGCCCTGAAAAAGGTAATTGAGTCTGTAGGGACATGGTGGTTGTGTTTCTAGTTCTGCAAGGAACGTAAAGGAGAACTCAGTATTAGGTCGGAATTCCTTTAAGGACAACAATTCTGTAGTTATTACAGTAAATTATACTCATAAAAGGACACATAAAAGTCACTTAAAATATGAAGAGATGGAAATTCTTTATACTGGTTTCAAATGTAAACAGTGAGAAATCTATTAAGACATGTTGCTTACATCAAAAGCACAAGCCAAATCAAATAGATGATTCTGTATTGCTGGCATAGAAAATTTAGACTCCCAGACTGAGGTGTTTAAAATAATCTAGAAAAAGGGACTTTGTTCTTGATTTTTATTTTTACTACATCTGAGACCACCTTCTAGAAGACCTTCTAGCTTGCTAGGTTATCATTATTGGATATGTTTTGCTAGCCATGATATGCTCAATGTAATAATTAACATGTAAAATGCAACTTGATTTAGTCAGGATGACTTTAAATAGTTGCCAGGGAAATAAAGGTCTTTACACATAATCCTCTTTCCTAATCCAACTCTTCAGTTAAAAATAAAGTACTACAGGTAAAGTGCACAGAAGTATATTCTGTGAAAATGCAGAATGATTCTGATTAGGTCTAGTTATTACTTGTGAACATTTATTAACAAATAATGTCTGCAAAAGAGTTTTTGTATGGCAGAAAAACTAACGCCAGACACTGGAGACCTGCAAAACTGTTGAAGTGGCAGATAAGACAAAATAATAACAAAATAATAGGCAATCAGTGGTCATAGAGGTTTCTAAGGAAAAATGTATATACCTATGATGAAAAAATGATATCTACAACTGCTTGTTATAGGAAGTAGTCTTATAGTTATTTGAGGCCATTTGCCACAGAAAATAGAATACTAGAAGAAAGGAAGTCAACTGTAATTGTTTCTGCTATTTTTCTTCAGACAGGCATAACAGAACAACAGTGCTGTAACGGAGAAAGTGGAATAGCTTTCACACAACAATAGCAGAGGTAATGCTCTAGCAGAGTCTCAAAAAAATTCAAACAATGGTATGGGAAAATTTAAATAGTGAAGTCATGCATAGTGATTGTAGTTATACATTGGTTTTAAGTATTTGAAATTTCACTCTGTGTGTGTAGTTTGGAAGAGCATAAAGTGGTGTGAACATCTGTCCTGGGTTAAGCAGAGAGTTAATTGTTTTTCCTCTTCTTCATAAATAGCTAGCAAGAAGCTGTGTTTTGGATTTATGCTCAGGGGAAGAGCTGATAAGAATGATGTTTTGTTCTGCTGCCAAGGTCGGCAGATGAGCAAAGGGGCACAGTCCAGCTGCTAGCATGGGATTTGCTCTTAGGTTAAGATTGAGAACCAGACTGACCAATGATTTATTCCATAACATAAGCGTCATGCCCAGTATATAGGTAAGAACTCCCGGAAGAGCATTCTCTTTTGCCTTCGCTTCGCTTTCGGTTTCGGTGCTCTCTTCTGGCTCCGCATCGCTCTCCCAAGACCTTTTCCCCCCCGCACACACTCCGCTCAGTTCTCGGTCTTGGACGCTCAAATCGTTATCTCCATTCCGTGAGTTTCGGGATCCTCCCTCTCCGGGGAGATCATTAGCTGGGGCCACGTGGTCATTTTCCCCCCACTCCGGTCAGCTCTCGGTCCGGGACTCCCTGACTGTTATCTCCGTTCTGTGAGTGCCTCCAGGAACGGTGCACCCCCCATCTGGGGGAATCGTGAGTGTAATTCTGGGATCGTTAGCCAGCAACAGGCTGAGCCTTTGGTCATCGAGTGGGGGGGGCAGTATCATTGTGTGTCACTCATTCTCCCTCCTCCTCCGGGATCATTGGCGAGGAGGGGGCTGGGCCTTTGGTCATGTGGGTCGGGTGGGGGGGCAGTGTCACTTTGTATCACTCATTTGTGTATTTGTATATAGTATTATTTTCAATATTATTGTAGTTTAGTTATTAAATTGTCCTTATCTCAACAGACGAGTCCTCTTTTCCATTTACCCCTTTAATTCTCTCCCCTAATATTGGATGGGGGCAGGAACTGTGTAAGTGGGTGTGTGTGGTTTGGCCCCCAGCCAAGGGCTAACCCGTCACAACATCTTAAATATAAAAGTACTAATGGTGAGTCTCCTGAGGTGATTGGGCTGTAGCAAATCCGTATGGTTATCCCCCTGTAAAGATTTCTTCTTCCCAGATTTTTTTGTTTGTTTTTACTTTAGTGGGATCCAGATCTATTTTATTCATACTAGAAACTGGTAGAAAAAATACCTCCTTACCTCCACTTCAGGAGTGAAATATGCTGAGCAAATACATGACTCATTTTGGGACCCTGAATATCTAACGATAAATTCTGGTTACCTCATAAAGAGAATGTGTTTTGAATAAAAAATTAGAAAAAACCCACTTATATAATGCAAATCTAATAACTGACACTTATTTCTTCATATTTGCTAAGAAAGCTTTAAAAGGTGCATAGTAAAATGTAAATGAGAGGGTAAATTTAAATTTTCCTACTTCATTTTCATCATCTGTTAAAGAAAAACTCATCATCCCTATAGAACAATTACAGATTTTTTTTTCTACATGCTTTTTCTTCCTTTCACTATGTAGATTAACAGTTGTCAGCTCCACTAATTGGAGAAAATGGATTTGGTCTCAGAGGAAACTTTACATTGAATTTCAGTAGAAATGATCTGTTTTCCAAAGTAGAGACTTATCTTAACACAATAGTTTTAGACACCTGGTGAAGGCGGAGGAGGAGGTGAAATAAAAATTCCAGAGACTGACAATGCAACACTGCAATACCAATTTCTTCATTTTTCTTCATACCATTATTGCTGGGTCCCTCGAGCAACAGGGGAGCCAGCTGCAATGTCATTGTTCCCTGCAATACTTCAATAACAGAAATACAATATGTATAAAAATTGCAATGAAAAGAGAGTGAGAAAGAGATTTAGGTTGATGTAAATTTAAGCTTCAGTAAAGAGTGAGTGAAATTTATACATGTGCTTATAATTCTTCAATCAAATTCATATATGTAGGCATAATTTCACTATCAGGAAACTAAAGTGTCAATCAAGGGAAAAATTATGTATGTAGACAGGGTAAACAGTAAGTGGGATTATTCAGTTTTTAAATTGAAGCATAAATATAAGACCTTTCTGGATCGAAGCCTAAGATATTTTGTTATTGGTATGTCCCTAGTTTAATTTATTTTTCTTCGCTCACTCCTATACACATAGATGCAAACCATGAAAAAAGAATGACCTGTTTCATTCTCTGTTGGATCACAGATGTTTGTAAAGTTCTTACAAAAGGTGATACACACACTGAATTTAAGTCCTAATAACTACCCCAAAGGGGTAGAGTTTTCACATTGCAGATACAGTCAATAGAAAAGAGTATTTTATTGTTTCTGTATTTTGAGTGTGATGCTTAAGTTGAAGTTCTGGTAGAAGAACTGTTACTAGAAGAATCAGGAAATTGCATCAAAATGTTGGAATGGACCTTAACTAATTCTTGATCCTTTTTTAAGAGTGAGATGGCTGAAACAGGCAGCTATATATTATATGTGAATGTGGTGGGTTAGCCCTTGGCTCGGG
>NW_010141361.1:48665-69256 GCF_000699245.1 Pterocles gutturalis | reverse complement strand
TACGGAAATACCGAGCAAGGAGCCGCGCAGCCGGCGCAGCGTCGGAATTCGGGAGGCTGAGGGGTTAGAGGAGTTTGTGATTTAACGGAGTTCCGTCGGGAGGAAAGTGTTTGCCGAGAGAATCTCTGGTGACATGTTTTTGTTCCCTCATATGACAATTTTTCCAGGAGCTCTTTCAGTTTAGCAGAGGTGACCTGTCAGTAGCAAACAAATACCAAATAATGCCCCGAAATATTTTTTCCTCTGAAATTGGGATTTTGTTATTAATTAAAAAAAAAAAAAAGCCTGTTCTATTTTTGTACCTTTCACATGTAAATTCCGTTTGAACGCTGTTTGTTACTGATGGTAGGGAACGTAAAGTTTTTCACCTAAAGTGGCGTGATTTAGTTAATTTCGTCTTCTGTGCTCTGAAATGGGGAAAGATTTTGGAAACTGCTTCCCTGTTCAGAGGAGGCTCGTTGCTGTTTGTATTAAGGCATCTAATTATAATGACAAATTAATAGAGGAAGGGGAATTTGAGGAGCTTTCCGTGAAATGGAACATCACTATGAAAATCCTGCTGCTGAGCGTGCCGCTGGTGGAAGAGTTGAACTGAGCGAGGGCCGGTAGGGTGCTCTCGGTGGACAGTCTGTCTTAGTTTTCATTAGACCATTCCGGTAGGTATTCTCAAGTTTAATGACCGGGCTTCTGAGCCATGATTATCTTTGCACATTGACTTAGATTTGGTGGAGTACTCAGAGGTGAATATTCAGATAAGCTTAAATATCTGCCTGTTAAGCATCATTAAAATTCAGATGTATTTTAAAGTAGTTAAAGACCCAGAACTCGCCAGCCCTACTGTGTATGTTCTTGATTCTGTTAATCAGCGTGATTGCAGTGGAGACAGGAAGACTGCTGTGGGGTTGTTTCCATACCTCGGCAACTGGTCCCCTCTCCCAAATAAACACCCCCCCTTCCCCAAAAGACACCCCCTCCAAACAGTAACTATTGATCTGTGGGTTTCTGAAAGCCAGTCAGTGTGTGTGATTGGAATATGACTTGTGCCATGAATAAACTGCTGTCCTGACAGTTCCGTTTTCCTGAGTATGCAATAATGGGGAAAAAAGATGAATTCTGGAGTAGATGCCTTTCCCCTGCTGCACAAGACCGTAAGATAATGCAGCAGGAAAGAACAGCTTGTGTTACCTATGTTGACGGCATAGTGAAAAATAAGGAGGGAAATCTTTGTGCGTGGCAACCTGCCATTTTTCTCCTGTTATTAGATTTGAGCTGAAATAGTACCAGCTATTTAAAAAATAAAATTGTTCAAAATACCGGAAGCCTTCAGAGTCTCAGTGTTAAAAATGCCTTTCCTTATGCTCTTGGAGTAATACTTTGTTTAATTATGTTGCATTTTGCTGTTATGACCTTATTATGACATTCTTCTCATAGTTCCAGAGCTCATATGGATTGATAGGATTATTTCAGCATCCTAACCAGATAAGGATTGTTTGATGGTCAGAGCATATGTTGATAGAGCATATAAGCATATCCTTAGAATATACGCTGTGGTATAGTTCCTGTGGACTCTCAGCTGATTCTTTGTTTCTTATCCAGGTTTGAGCCCAGCTATTGGAAATTATAAAATGATTTGAGTGGCAGTGGGCTGACATGCTAATTGTTTGGGAACGTCTAGTTAGCAGCTGCAGCGTTTGCGTGTAGTTACTTTTTGGGCAGAAAAAAGTAATCTTTCTTAATGCATGTCTTCCCTTCAAAACTCTTGTTTTGCTTAATTTAAGGAAATATCTTCCATTTTTTTTCCTTTTTAATAACACATGTCATCTCTCGTTATGGAAAATCATATCCCTGCAGGACTTTGGGGATTAACAGAGCTATAGAAAGAGATGTAAAAATACTCTTTGTTTTTTAAAATTGAATTTCATTTAAAAAATAAACAATCAAACAACCCCCCAAAACTCTACTAATAACTCCCTAGGAAATGTTCACAGGGAAGTGATTATTCTCCAAGGCTGATAGCTGAAGGCGTTAGTCCGGGATTGTCGGCGTGACCTGTCAGCTGTTGATTTGCAAGAAGGTCTCTTAGCATTTGTTTTTGTTGATGAGCTGCTGTAACTTATTTCTTCTTCGCCCTTTAGTGAGCTGCTGTTGTTTCTTAAGAGACTATTGAAAAACATTAAACATGTTAAAGCACGTCTGGGAGGTGACAGCCTTACAGAAGCTGACAGGCACGGTTGGGTGTCAGGTTAGCGCAGGACTGCCGCGAGTTCGGGTTCACTCAGGAGATTTGGGTACTGGGTTTGATAGAGCCGTTTACTGGCGTTCAGAAGGGCTTCCTTGCCTGCTGCAGCAGGTGTTGGTTAAGGCAGGGTGTCTTCCTTTGGCGTGTGAACGGTTGCCATCAGAGGCAGGAGGAGCGGTTTGGGATGGAATTGCACGTGTTCCAGAGCTCTTGAGGAAGACCTTCAAGCGTTCAAAGCAGACACAGCTGTCGTTGTTTCATGGGCGATGTTCTGTGCCAGGTGCTTACGTGGTGTGCCGCTGCAGCGGGCTGGCAATTGCCTTGTATTCCTGTGTCTGCTCCTGCCAGCCTTACTGCAGATGGGCGAAGGTATCTCCTGGGTATCTCACGATAGGTTATGGATGTGTCAAACAGTTTCTAAGACAGGACATTACTGGATCTGCAGGTCAAAATCTTCCCGATTGTGCAGAGGCCTGTCACAGAGACAGCTTATCTGTGGCTGCAGCGGTGCAATTAGCAAGTTTCTCCTGTCTGTAAGGTTACTACTGCCTGTGGCTCTCAGTGACACACCTGCTCCTGCTTCCTTACATTGCTCTATCAAAACGGACATAGAAGGAATATTTGCTATTTTTTGTTATTCTACTCCCTGTAATAAGGTTTGGAGAGGAAGAAAAAAACCAGATAAGATAGAAGGAGGGAGGAAAATATGTCAACCTCTGTTAATCCGCCACAGCTGTTGTACTGAGCACTAATTGGAGTTTGGCTCCTTGACCCTTAAATGGCACGAGGGGAAAGGACTGTTCGGCTTCACTTTGTTACTCCTCAGGAGTACACTCAGATGTTTTTATCATTTGACGGTTGACAAATCACGCAAAGAGAGGGCAGTTAGACATGGGAGCAAAGGGGAGCGAGGACAGCTGCCCACAGCTGGGTGGGTGTTGTAATGGAGTTCCCGGCGGGGTCCTGAGCACTGCTCACAAACAGGCTGTTTGTCACAAAACAAAGGATTGTACCTTCTCTGGAGCCAACCTAATGTGTTGTCCACATAGCCCAGGGGTGGTAAAATCAGGGAAAAAAATGGGATGCTGAGCAGCAGGATAAAGCGTACTGTGGTGTTATGTGACAAGTGTATTTGTGTGAGTTCCTCCTTGAATAGCTCAAGGCCATGAAAAGTATCCCAGTCTCCTCTGTATTTTCTTTTTGCAGTTGTTTTCAGGCTCAGAGTGATAAGTCTAAGCCAATTTATATATTCCTGCTATGCTTTTGTGACCCTTCTGTTCCATATGATGGGGGTCTTGTTCTCACACCCCACCTCTCCCCCAAGGTGAGGGGTGAACTAACAAAGTACCTGCTGAATAACTGTTAATAAACATTGGAAGCCTGGCTGATTTGAAAAGGAGTGTTAAACTTGTGAAGGAACAAAAGGATCCCCCCAGCACAGCCATGGACATGGTACAACCAGAGGGACATGCACAGTGACCATAGTAGAAACTGGCGGACTCTGTTGAGTAAATTCTTGGTTGAACAAGACTTGCCACTTAGAAAACCAGTTAGTCTTCATTTAAAAAGTTGGAGTAAACCCCCCTTAACACTTAAGAATGCATCCAAATCCATTGTGAGCTTTCCAAGTATTAATTTAGCCTAAGTATTTGCTTATAATAACTTGTTTTTCGCTTGGAGTTGTTTTTGTTCAGCTTCCAGCTATCAGATCTGACTATCTGCCTGTTCAGAGAGCTGCATATTGTCAATTTTTTTTTCTATGAAAATACATGTAGATTTATGAAGACCTCTTCATAAGACTGAGCTCGTCAAATCTTTTGCTTTAGATGTGTTTTCAGTCCTGTTTCATTTTTGAGACTAATCAGTTACTCTGTTTTCTGTCACTCTGAGGTTATACCTACTGTGTCCTGGATGCAAATGCTTCTCCTGAATGTGCAGTACCTTCACAGCCAAGGAAAATGATGAGGGTGAAAAAAATCAGTGCCCTAATAGGAGGCAGGGAACATGAAGAAATCTTTAATGGTACAAGTTGTTTAATACTTTGCTAGTATATCTATTAGTGATCAACAGTGGAAGATGAATGAAAGGAAAGTTTGAACACTCTAAGCAGAACTTAAGCTGGTGCTAGCAAAAGCAAGACCATTTTTTCTGTGGAAGATGGGAACTTTGTTGAACTCTGAATAAGAGCCTTAGTCATGAAAGATCTGCCCTTACAGATTTGTTGGTTAGTGACCAGAGTAACAATCTGGGTCAGCATGAGACATACCCCTTGCATCCCTGTGAAGGCACGGTCACGGGCATAACGGTGTTTCTTACTGAGCGTGTAAAGCAAAGCTGTGGCAGGTCTGGGTCAAACCCGGGACACCTGTGGAGGACAGACCTAGTGCAGGCGCCTTGTTCAGCGGTACTACTTGTGCATGCTTTTGTTTTGCAAGGTGTTCTTGCAGCCACTGAGATGGGATGCTAGGAACCATCTTGTCTATCTTCAGGGGGTGATCTCACCCATTGAAACACCAAATTTGGAGAAAAAAAAAAATACGCTATATGAACACATAGCATGGCTGCTTAATTGAGATGCTTTTTTCTTCTGGATGCTATGTATGCAATTCCCGTTCATTTCACTATGAACTTGAGTGGTGGAAACAGGAGAAGAGTCGTCATCTGTCTCCTGTGCTCCGTTGTATAAACTGCTTTTGGGACGCATAGATGTGAAACAAATTCATAGGTAAAACATCGTTCACTTAAATACTCCTATCCAGAAACCTTTATGTCATATGACACACACTTAAAATAAGACTTTGATACTATAGTCAGAACTTTTTTTTCACCAAAGCATAACACAACCAGATTCCATGGAGACATCTTCTAAAATAACAGCAAAATAACATTGTTAGTTATTCCTTAATCTAACCATAGCAGTACAAAAGCTTAGTAATAAATCATCTTCATATTTCATAAATAATGCAGAGCATACTAAAATGTTAGCACTTATAGTCACTGCAGCGAAATTAGATTCACTTGTGAGTCTTTATATTTCCTTTGTGATTTTAAATTATTAATATTGTTATATTTCAGCAACTGATATTTATATACCGTTGATGTAAACCTTATCTATCCAGTCATCTGGATGTCTGGCAGTTGAATTCCAAGTTGTCGTACGCATTTTGTTGCACTGAAAAGCCAGGGCATCCATGTTGTTGGTACGAGCACATTCCAAGATGATTAATCAATGACTATCCCAGCTTCTGAACAGAGAAGCTGTAACAGCTTTTAAATCCCCTATAGAGGAGGAAACAGCTCTTATCCAGGACTACAAACAGCAATAGCAAGGAAAACAGATGTGATGGGAGACAAAATATATTTGTTTCTTCTGGCTTTAATCCTCCTTTGGGATCTTATTGTTAGTCTCTGTGGGTTTTCAGTAATTCTCTCTGGGATTATGACTGTCTTCCACCCCCCCTTCTTTTTCCTAGAGTCAGTAAGAACACAAACTGCAGTGAAATGTTATGGCCATGGGACTAATGCTAATTCATTAATAGTCAGTCTCACTTCTAGATGAAACCTCAAGCCCCTTGTGGTACTGTCTACTTGAATATTTTTCCAAAAATTACAATAATTTAAAATGTGGCCTTAAACCACTGATAGTAGTCCTACTCATACCTTTTGTTGCCATTAGTATATCACCGTGGCAAAAATAAACTGTGTCCTTTGCACACATTTTACACGTGCCAGAAAGGATGATAATAGCCAGTCCATGTGGAACACTTGACTGTGAAACTCTTTTCCATATGCAAACTGTCATACCTCCTTTTTATTTTCTTTTTCGTTATTTTTTTCTACCTCACCTGAAAGCTTAAAGCCTGAATTTATGCTGCACTGAGAGGTTTTTCCTGAAGAAGTGAATGACTTCGACACCTCTAGGATGGAAACAGTGGAGTAGCCTCAGAGAGGCTCATGAAGAAATTAATGCTTCTAGCATTCTAGTAGAGCTTCAGTAGGGTACCATGGACTGAACAGCTCTGATCAGACCAGACACTGGATACCTTCCCTGGTCACACAGGACATAGCGTCCTTCCAGCTCTCTGAGCCTTGAAGCAGTCTTGGTGGAAAGAAACGCTGTGCGAACACGTGGCTGAAAACTGCATAAAGCTGTTCAGGCATCCTCCTTGAGAATATTGCTTAGACGCTTGGTGACCTGTGGCTCTTGACTTTGTGAAGATAGGAGCCGCAGTATGTGAGGGGTTGGTACCTTCTGAAGTCCTCATCAAACTGCGACCAGCCTTCTGAATTAGGATGTCTTTGAAGGGGAGAATAGCTCCTTGTGGTGCTAATGTGGCCATGGGAGAAGAGATCCATGTAACAGTCCTCGTAACCATTGCTACCCGTAAATAGCAGAGAGAAGGAGCAGACAGGGGCAAGAAAGACAGAATTAAGATAGAAGTGGTCTTGGTTTTGGTGCGTGTGATACTTTTCCTTCCACTCCATGAAGGAAATATGCTGTTATGCATCAAAATTATGTTACTTGTGTGCTGGTAGACTCAATACGTACGTTGTATGCAGCAGCATTAGCAAAGGTCTGCAGAGTGGGTGAACCTGGTGGTGGCGGCAGCGGATGGAGTTGCCCGGGTGGAGAAGCTGGATGGAGCTCACAGCGTTTGGCAGGAGAGTGATGTGGTGGTGAAATGTAATCAGACACTATCTGTGTATCTAGTTTGGCACAGGAATGTGGTGCAGTGAACGCTGGATTGTCTCGCTCTGGTTCTCGCACTGACTCCTAATGCTACTCTTAGCCAGTGTTGCATAAGTTTTGAGTGAGGCTTAGATTGTACCTGCGGGTCAGGCTTGACCTCACTGAAGCTTTAGAGGGAGGTATTGCAAATGTAGTTGTACTGAGAAATACCCAGAAAAGTTACGCTGACTTAGAATCACAGAATCATTAAGGCTGGAAGAGATCTCAAGGATCATCAAGTCCAACCATCAACCCACACCACCTAACTCAAGTATTTTCCCCAAATTCTCCTACCTTCTGTTCTCCCCAGTTTACAGGATCCTCTATGAGAGATGTCCTGAAACTGTAGCACAGGCAGAATGCAAACTTGCTGCTGGTCTTTCCAATCCTTTTTTATGTCCTTGGTCACTTCTGACCACTTTCGTTATTCAACTATACGAGAAGGCAAAGGTTGTGTAAGAGGATGTGGCAATGGACAGTCAAAGTGAATTCCCCAAAGGAAGATCTGCCTGTCATCCCTTGTTACCTCCTTTGGGGAACATAAGAGAGCACTAGTTGGAACTCATGGGGCTTTCTTCAGCTGAAATAAATGGAATTTGAGGAAATCTGAAGGTTGTCATTGTTAGGGAGGAAATTCTGCCTCCATGAGACGTGCAAAGGATCCCTGCTATCTCTTCAAAATTTTTATAATAGCCTTCTGCTTTCTCATTCTTCTTCCCAGTTATTTTAATTACAACTCACTATGGCAAAAGTACCTCTCTCTTGCTATCGGAGTGAATCCAAGAGGAGGAATAATAAAAATCTAAAACCCAAATTTTTTAGAAAATTCCTTTATTTATTCTATTTCCTTCTAATACACAATCATGTTGTAGGTCAGTTTTCTGGTTTTAGTTTTCCAAATGCAGGCCTCTATGTAAACCGGTAAATCTTTAGGTAATAGGAAGAGTTTGGCTTTAAAGAACTTCCTATGACAAGCAGAGTATCTCTTTTTTTCTGGAAGTCTGTAAATATATTCAAGGTGAATTAATTAACATTTGCCAAAATGAGCCGATTTACACCTGTGTGAGGGCAGAAGCAGTCACCCATGTGGTTTGAGTTAAGTCACTTTGTGTAAGTGTATGATTATTAGGACTTTAAAGAATAGTCTGGAAAAAAGTGAAGGTAATGGTTTTTTGATGGGTAAATTAATATAAAATTTGCCGGACTATAGAAATACGGACTGAGATGGTGTGAAGCAGTGAAGCTGGTATAAACAGCTTTTAGTTTTCCAGGTGCTTGTTCCTGACATTTTATACTGCAGTGCTTGCACAGCGGCTCCACGCAAATTTCAGTGCATCAAGCATTCAGTTTCCATGCCAGGATTAAATTACTCAAGTTTGTTTGGAGTTCTGGACTGTTGCAATTTTAAACCGCTAGCGTTTTGTCATGTGTCCTTGTTTAGGAAGATTCCTGTTCCATTTAACAAAAAATGAATTGTGATAAATTAATGATTATGACCATCTCTGAGCTGCAGTACATTTGAAGCCTGCAAATTTGTTTATGCTTAAGATACACGTGAGCGATTCATGGGAATGGCAGTGTTATTACCTCTGCTGGTCTGGTTTTGGTGCATTGTTAACCACACCTCTCTAGCAGGTGAAGAAAGATAAAATGAATGTATTTTCTTCAAAGAAACTGAACTAATCATCCACTTCTTGATCTTGGGCTAGAAATGCAACGTTACAGTCTGAAGTCCTTCAGGAATAACCCTCTTAAGATGCTTTCTTCCAAGATACAGCTCTGGAGGTGTGCAAGAGCACTTAGGAGGAATGCAAGAAAGTCTTAATTTGGCTGGTAGGTCACATAGCTGAAAGAAGACTGCGGTCATCTTGTATTGATCAGTCCTTAGCAGGTGACATTTGGACAAATTTCCTGTTCTTTTTTTAGCTGCAATCTTTTGTTACTTTGTTTTGATGTTGTCTCAACTAGATCTTGATGTTGAAGATAAGATAATTTTATAGATCCATAAAATATATTCATCAGTTTGCATGAACAAAAAGTTTGACTCTGTACAAGTAGAGCATTTGCATTTATACGATGCAGTAGTGAGTGCGTGTATTTGTAAGGGTGCAGGACTCCTAACTGTGATTCCCAGCAGAGGATCTGGAGTGACCATTTGGCTCCAAACTTCTTCCCTTCCCCCTCAACTGAATCACCTAGCCTGTCTCTGCGTGCTTGGCTTTTCTTCAATCTTCAGACATTATGGGTGCAGTTTTAGTATTGCTAATAGGTCACACTAATATTTACACTTTTTTTTTTGTAAAAAATGCTGATGCAAAAAAGTAGTTAATGTGAGACCACTGGGAGAACACTTTAAAAATTCTGGTGATCTGTG
The DNA here is from genome assembly GCF_000699245.1 of Pterocles gutturalis. Lineage (NCBI taxonomy): Eukaryota > Metazoa > Chordata > Aves > Pterocliformes > Pteroclidae > Pterocles > Pterocles gutturalis. The sequence goes on along the minus strand of NW_010141361.1, from coordinate 59,914 downwards.
AGCCCAGTCACATAAAGCATGGCTTGGGTACGGTTGGGTAAAGGTGCACCGCAGGAACAACACTGGTTTATATTAAGGTATTAACCAATAGAGCTTAGGACAGGAGATTGGAGAGACAGTTTGTTACAGAGTGCTGCTGTGTTGGAATTCATGGCAAAGCTTGTGTTTCTTTCCTCCTTGCACAAGTTGTTTGTGTTTGGAGGTTCTAGTTCTGATCCTTTCCTACGAACGGGTGCTAATGTTAGAAGTCTTTACTATGAATTTATGACCTAAACCCAATAAAAGTGTGCAGAGCAGCAGTACTTCCTCGTTGAAACAAAGAAATTTAACCCTTCCCTGCAAGGGTTACTTCATCAGGGTCTAGGGTCTAGAGTCTAGAACAGAGCCATGGGAGACAGACTTTGGCTGATTTTGTTTTGACATATGGAAGATGCTGGATAATTTTCCTTTAATCAGCTCTACGGATCAACAGGTGGTGAAAGATAGGTTCTTCCCATGTGTTGGTGAAGGGTCAGATAGTGTATTGCTAACAGCTTTGAGCCATGTGTATAGCCTATTCCTACCTTCTGTTCCTCAATGGGGAAGCAAACATTACGTGTTTATATTTTTATTTAATAAAATGAAGTCCATATGATTTTTTTTTAACCTCTACCTGCTGTCTAATTGGTAACATGGAACTAAGCTGCAGTGGACTGGACATGCATGCTACTGAGGGTATGAGCTTGTATTTTTTTCTTAATCAGCTTTAAAAGCACATGAGGCTTCTTCTGGTGCAGCGTCACTGATTTGATGATATTTCTTTACGTGTGGCTGGTCCCTAAGTGCTGCTCACTGCAGTGGATGGACTTGTTGCTGTGTGTGGAGCAGGACGAGGGCACTGGAAGAGAGACTTGGCTCCGTGATACAACTCCTTGGGTACTTTAATTGCAGGATAGATAGGAACAAATGTCTCGCGTTTGTTCTTTGCAGGGTGTCAGGCCAGGTGTGGGGAGAAAAAGAACTTGCATAAATGAAGTTTTTACACAGTAGTATTTTGTGTTACTCCTTTGCTTTGCAAATTTCAAGTAGCTCTACTGTGCTGGCCAGTAAAATAAACAGATTACTGGAACAGCTAAAAACCCCTTCATTCTCTTCCAGTTAATTTGATTCCTACCAAAATCCTGTTTATGTTGGGAAAGGAATGACCTTGAAACATTGCAGTTCACAGTTCAGATCTTTTGGTTGATATTGGCTCGTACACTGAGTGACCTGAATAAAAATAATGAGTAGACAGTAGATTCTTTTGCAGTCGAATTGCTCATTATCTTTTTGAGGTGTTATTTTTTTCACTTCCTTATATTTGTTATATGAAGGATGAATTTAGTATTGTGGAGGCAATAACAGCATTTCCAGTTCCATGGCCATAGCTCTCACTGAATGCTATCAGCACAGTCGTTTTTATAGATGCTCTGCGTGATGTATCATCATGGACCAGATTTTCCTCTGTGTCTCAGAAGCTGCTGTAATTATACTGGTGCAGGCAACTGCCTCTCTGACTTAGGAGGCTGTAGTAGTGGTAGGGACTTTGCTATATGAATGGAGAATTGTAAGGCTGCACCAACATTATGTAAATAACCTCTGACAAGTGTTGAAGGTTTATTTCAATTATGTGATAAGTGCTGTGTGTCTGTCAGAGGGCTCTGTTCTGGAGCATCTCCGTACGTGCTTGCGTTTGCAGTGTACTAGTGGTCATTTGTGCCCTTGGTATGTTCTGCTGGGGTGAAGGTGAAGTTGTCACTTTGGTAAGAACACAGCCTGTCACTCTCACACCTCTTATGCCCTGAATCCTTCTGCAGGTGCCACAGTTGAATATTGCTGGAAAAAACGCCCAACGTGGACAGTCTGAGATTGTGTGGAAACTGCTCGTAGTGGTCATGGTGTAGTACCTGAAACAGGAGAGAGGGAACGATTTATGCACAAATATAGAAAGCTTGAATTATTCATCAGATGATGGTGAAAAACTAGTGTGTGCATTCCTCTGGTCTGAAAACCGAGTGACTTCAACCTGTGGTTCAACAAAGCAGTGTGGGTTGTTAAAAAACACAGGTGTGGGTTAATTACTGCACTGTACCAATTTCACCTGAATTAAGAGAAAGGAAGCAGTATGGTTTTACATTAACAGGATACATAAAGCCAAGCAACAGAGTGCTGTCAGGCGTTTGGGAGGCAGAGCAGGGTGAGTTGCCTGTTCCCACCTTGGGGAAGAATGGTGTTCCCTGGCTCTGTGTGGAGATCACGGCTGAGAAGGGTAATGAGATAAACCCCTTCTGGCTAAAAAAAGAACAGCAGTGTTAAGCTTGAGGATGAAGCATGTGTAGGATCTCCTTTGGATTTTCCACCTGCAACTGCAAGAGGACATAAAAAGTCCTTTCCTCCTGAGCTGATGAGATCCAGGGGGTTCCCAGGCTGGTCATCCCCTGTGTTAGAACAGCCCTGTAAAGCAGACAGCTTTCTGACGCTCATTCTGGGATCTGGCAAAGTTTTGTACTGAAGTGAAAGAAAAGAGATGTTCTCTCCTAGTTTGGAATGAATAGTTAAGGATTTTTAAGCTGCTATTTAAGTGGAAATGGACAAGCAGGAAATAGGTGATGTCTTCGTTCAATCCTGATTTCAGTTCTACTCTTGTAATCTTGAAAATCGGACTGATAAACAGTGGACTGAATGTCCAGTGTCATTTTAATAGCACTTGAGCAGGCAGCACTGTCATTATTGATACCTTTATGTATAGAGTTGCATTTAATAATAAAAATAAGAAATTAGAAAAAATAAGAAATCTTTTTTGACGCTTTTAATATAGAAGTACAATTATTTTAACTTCCATATTAAAATTACTTGCAAAAAAAAAAAAACATTAAGAAGCATCTAAATATATGTTTCTTAGGAAAAAAAGTGAGGAAAAATGTTAAACTAATTCTGTTTTAATTATAAAAAGATTAAGTGTATAATTTACTTTATTAACAAAGGCATAATTAGATCCAATTTTGTTCTTCTGCGTTATAGTTGAAATGTCCCATGTGAGGATTTATAAACCTTAAAACTCTGCAAATGGAGACTTGAATACAGGCACCATATGTTTCATTTCTTATTGCTTGTTGATTTTAGGGTATTATCAACACTCACAAACTGACAATCCCAGCTCTGTCTTACAATTGAAGTACTTGCCATTTTCATGATGTTTTCCCATGAGGTTTCTCTCTCTGAGATCTGTCTTGTCAATTACCATTTGCTGTCATTCAGCACTTCTTGTGCTTTAATTTTGTAATGCAAATGCCTCTGAATCCATCCAAGTTTATTTCAGTCCCTTCTCTGTTTCCATGCTGTTTTCAGTCCCAAGGAGTTTTAAAGGGTTTTTCTCAAAAAACGTGATTGGTAAAATATAGTCAGGTTCAGAAAACAATAGTAAGAGTTCCTAGTTTCAAGTTTTTTTCTTAAAAATCAAAAGAATTAGACCATTTCTCTTTTGAATTTTTAGTGGAATTAAAGCTTCACCAGATACAAACTAGGGCTTTAAGAAAATTTAAGTATCATGTCATAAATTGTCTCCAAAATAAGAAAACTCTAGTATTGGTAGCATCTGTAGCGATAAAAGCAAAACATAATGGCTTAAGAGTATGTCTGGTGCTTCTAGCTCCTGTCTTCTGTCTAAATCTGTACTTGGCCAGAAAACAAAAGAAATATCCCAATAAAGGATGGCTTTGGCTACTCTCTTGCAATGCTAAGACCAAAGCAGTCTGTGCCAATACGTTTTTTTGCAGTTTTAGATCCTGGGGATGAAGCTATTCCCAAGTGGAGTTGGATTCAGTCATTGCCATGCTTGGTTCTGTACAGTGCTAAACTCCTGCTGATTTTTGGAAGTTCAAAAACACTTTGACCTTTACTGAAGGCTGGAAGAGCTGTCTGTGTGTTGAGGACTGTTGAGATCAGATGGAAAGTTGCATGCCAGAGCACAGCATACACAAAGTCTCTCAAGGCTGCATCATTTAATTGCTCTATTAGCTGGCTAACATAAATGAGACCTCTGCTCTTCAGTTGCCCTGTGAAGGTGTCTGTCTCTTTGTCTTTCTATCCATGGGTGCAAAGTAGCTACCTAACATATTATCCTATTTTCTGAAAACGGACCTTTGTAAATACTCTGTGTCTTAATTTTTCAGTTGAAGTTTGAAAATGGCAACGTTTGTTTTCATGTTTGGTAAGCGGCAGTACAGGTAACTCAGCTCTACCGCTGTAACTTCTTTTTAGTTTTTTAGGAAAATTACAAGAGAAGAGTCATTCTTAGGTGTTTGGTCACAAAACTAGATAGTGGAAGCATGCTAGCCAGCTGAGTGTTCCTCTAATGGGACATTTCCCATTGATCCTTTGTGAATCGATGTAGCCTGATTTTGGCTTTCTCCAGCTGGGTTCTGAGATGTGAGTCCCGTGCCTCCCTTTAGGAAGTGCTGTAGTTCTTACACAGTTTCTTCCTTGGCAGCGGGGTTGATATTTTTCCTCCGGTATCTCTCCTTTGACAAACTAAACCTGCATGCTATTTCATTACTGAAGCGGTGAGTTTTAATTGGATTTATAGTTTAATTTATTCTTGAGAGTGTCTTATGGCCTCAGTTTTATGAGTCAAGAAGCCACCGTCTGTGGAGTCGCTCTGCTTTTCCTCTGAGTGAAACAAATTTCTGTGTGCAGGATAAATGCTGAGCTGATTGTACAGGCTTTTCTCAGGAAGTTTGGTAGGTTTTGCTTGATCCATCGCTGGCCTTGCGATGCCGCATTTCCTTTAGAGTTCTGTGTTCTGTTTCAGTGAATGGGCTGGTGTTGGTATCGTGAGCCATTCATCATACGGTGTCCTTCGCAGTGCCCAGGATGAAGAATGTTTTGGGAGGAGCGAGAGCGAGTATTTAGGGTGGTTGGTGCAGCCTGAAATGTTCTGTTCATCTCTCTGCTTCCTCCTCTGTTGAGATTTGAGTGGGTATAATTTTGGCTGCAAGATTTCATGCTACTTGTTATTCATTAACTCCATCTGGAGAAGGTGTTAATCCAAAAGGTTACTGTGGTGCAGCGTGTTTTGAAATAGTTTATTTTGCAGTGGGACTGATTTGACCAGTGGTATGTTGAGTGACTTCACTGGAAATCTTTTAGTATTTTTAGATGTGGCCATAGACTTTCAGAGTGTTTTCATGTCCTATTTGATATATGCTGTGTCTTGAGCATGTCTGTGACTTTGTCTCTCTCTGAAGCATGTTTATCTTCAGTGGATTCAGCTGTTTTCTGAAGATTTTTTTATTTCATAAGGTCTGATAGAAAAATTGCTTTGACCTAGATTTCTTGAAAATTCTTTAGATGCTGTTGCACATACTACTTCCAAATTACAGTTTAATATGAATGGGAAGGGTGTACTTATTTTTTTTTAAATTGCAGTTTACCTCTCGGATGAAGTATTGCGTCACTCTTCCATATACAGAAAGTAGGTAATTTAGAGTTAGCCTTTTGTGAGCCAAGTTTTTCCAATATTTAAAATTCCTCTCATGTAACAGAGGATCAGTGTGAAGTATTCTTGGAGGGAATAGTTTCTTCTGCTGTTGCTAGATTAGTCTTTAGACCTTGTTTCTAATTAACAAAAAAAGCCCAGCAGCGTATGGGGAGGAAAACGAGGGAAAAATGCATCATTGAGATAAGGCAGAAAGAGAAGTTCCTCAGCAGCATCTTACAGACAGTTTAATGAGTTGCAGGTTTTTGTTTGTAAACTGTGTAGAAAAATAGAAAATATAAGGCAAGACTATATTTGCGGGAAGAATGATCTCTTCTTATCCCTAGCCTTTCTCTGCATTTGGCTGCTGCAAAACACACTAGTGAGGTAATAGGCATATTAAAAACCACAATATGTAAACTAACATTTTTCTCAAGTTCTGCATGTATAGATACCGAGTGTTTAATTTCTATCATCTGCTGCCCCCTTAATTCTAATCTTAGTGAAAGGAAGGATGTCAGCTCTATAAAGCATATTCAGACCTGTGATGAATGGCATTTGCTGCAAAATGGGGTTCCTGCTGGAAGCAAATATGCTTCCAAATAGTAGCTACTGGTTCCCAAAAAGGTGGGGCTGCAGACGGGGCGAGGCAAGCAATCTGTTTGTCTCACTCCAGTTTGCTACTTATATGTAGTCCTGAGCCACTTAAAATTAAAATCACCATAAAACCCTGTAAGGGGGAGCGTGTGCCCCACTAAATTGAAACATGAAGGTTCTGTTCACTTCATTAGGTGCTGGGCAGAAGGTTTTTAATTCTGGTTTGCATACATACCTGAGCTGCAGTTACAAGTTATTGATAAAATACAGTAATTATCTTTTCAACCTTTTGAAATCCATTTTGCTGACAGATGGGGCTGCAGTTGATATACCTGGATAGACAAGTTGTGATTTCTGTATCGTTTGTTTGGCAGTAGTGTACGGATTTTACTGTACACTCAGGAAACAGGCAGAGAGCTGTTGCTGAAATTGACAGTGTTGGAAACAGGGAGCTGCTTGTGTTCCTTGGACGTGGGGTTCTTTAGCTCTGGCAGGGTGATAAACAGAAACTCCACGGTAATCTGGTTTAGTAAGGAGCTTTCAGGGTCGCAAGTTAGCAGATTGGTAATCTGGCTGTTTGCAGATACACTTGTTGACCTTGTTCATTGTGGACGTGCCTCATTGCTATAGCTTTGCCATGCATTTTCCGCATTACCTAAATTGCACAAATAAAAATGGAAGCCAGAGCCTTCTGCCATATATTTCCCAGATAAGTGCATTACCCCATAGCTGAAGACCTCGTGCTGTTCCCATGTTCTTATGCAATGCTTTTAATCCTCAGTGATCTCCATCCTTTAAGAATTAGAGCATCCAGTTTCTCACTCCTGGTATTTTTATGGGCGCACAGTGCACACACACTTGGGCTGCTTAGAAACCACGGTGTGAAATAAATTGATTAATAAGCTGTATTTAAGGCTTCCCCTGCTGGACCTGTTGTCTCTTTCTATTTCTTTCTATTCTTGTTTTTATTATGCAAAATAAATTGTGTTCGTCATTTATCTGGCTGAGAAAAGATGAACACCGAACTCTTAAATTCTCCCTCTTCAAAGTGCTGAATGTTAATTGGGTTTCTCATTAGAAAATGTCTTGAGAGGCAATATGACTATAGTATAATTGCTTGAAAGCAAAACATCTGCAGGATTGAAGCAACATCAAGTAGATTTGTTTTCTAATAAGGTACTTGAAAAGAATTAAAATGATTAATATTTTACATGCCACAGCAATAATATTTTCCAGTCCAGTGGCTTGTGTCTTCTGTTTCTCACATGGAAAGCACCAGACAGAAGTTGCTTAGTGGGAATATCTGAGACTTCTCGTCCCTGGAGGTTCTCTTGCACGCCCTTTTCTTTCTGAGATTAAGTCAACCAAAGAAATGACAGGTTGAGTAATACAGTTCCCATTTTTTTTCAAGAAAATAGGGCCAGATTTTTCACCTCATGATTTAAAAATGTAAAATTCAGAAACAGGTAGCTAGCTGGGGTGCGTTACTCAGAACTGCTGGCTGCAGCCAATTCCCACTGCTAATAGAGAGGTAATCCATTTACACTTGCTTTTTTTTCAACCAGAAGTATACCTGAAGCTGACCAAGCAGAAGATGACTAGGTAACATCTTTATCTGAACAGATTTTAATTGATTTTGTATGAATGGATTTGAGAAGTCTCCCAAAGTCTTGCAGGAGCCGCTGTGTTTCTTCCTACTTCATGGACTCCTGTGTCTTCCCAAAGAAAAAGACCGGGCTCGGATATTGGGAAGCATTTTGCTGCTGCACATCATGTCCTGGCATATTGCTGCTTGCAATCAGTGGACAATACTCTGTAAAGCTTAATTGAGTAGCTCTGTAGGAAACCGAAGCATCTGTCTCCCGCTTGGTTGCTGTCTTGGCTTGGTGCCTCTGGCATCCCTGGCAGCAGTGTAGCCTTGCTTCCCCAGCAGAGCTGACTGGGACTTCTGGACGTGAAACCATCAAAGAGAAGGTGTTTTGGATCTTGCCTTCAGGTGTTTTAGTCCTTCGCTGATCCTGTCCTTGCTCAGTGTGGTAGCATGCCAACTGCTGCTATTTTAATTCACACTAAATAACCACTGAGTCCATTGCAGCAAGTGGAACTGCCTGAGAAATGAGGAGCAAATCTGTAAGATGAGTTTGAAAATCAGATTTAAGGTAATCTGAAAGATTTAATGAGAAACAGGAGAGCAACAGTCTTGCAGACTGCTACCTTCTCCTCACCCACACTTGTCTGCACACACATACACAGAGTGCCTTCGTGCCTCTGATGGAAAATTTGCAATCGGTTCCAGTTTGAGTTGACATCCTCTGCTGCTGCCCACTATTCCTGGAAAAGCTTTGGATCTGAGTGACTCATTTTTCTGTATGAAATGGTTGGCTGTAAGCCTTTTAGTTGTCTTTTTTCTCATCCAGCTAATGATTGTGATTGACTGCAGTTCAGCTTCTCCAGGCATTTTTAATCAGTGGAATAGAAATTCGGTGACAGTGATGGTTGATCTGCCTCTCATACAAGGAACTGGGAACGGTGTGTTAAAGACCGAGGCGTTTCCTGGGTACATCCCGTTCCTGGTTTGAGGAAATAAGATGCCATAAGTGGCAGAGTTCAGGAGGGAACTGTAGAAGAGAGGTAAGCGAGCAATAACCAAACAAGAAGCACATGATGGAAATAATCTTTTGGTTCCCTGAACATGATACAGAATGAAAAATGTTTACCAGCGTTCAAGGCTAAAAAGAGAAACCAAGTCATTCTGCCTTTCTTCCCTTCCGCTGTCACTGGAAACTCTCGCTTCTCTCTAAAGCAGAGTTTTGTGTTTTCAGGCATTATCTTGGACGTCATTCTGCTCCTACGTGCTGCCTTCCCTACTGAGAAACTGTTCTAGCGCGGTGGACGGTAACGGCTGCCCACTGTGATAAATGCTGGCTACCCGAGGGCAGTGACATCCTTCCTGACTTCCCTTCTGAGCTGCTGACTGTGCCTCCTGGGGGACCTGCATGCAGGGTCTTGATAATAAATTAATCCTCAGTTTCGTTACTTATTCTTGGCTGGTGAAATAAATAAAAAAAATCTTTAAAAAAAAAAAAAAGTGTTAGACTTTGTTGTTGCTAACCCATCACACCCACTAACAATTCGTTTTGCTAACAGGTAAGAAACTGTTTACAAGTTAGCAGGAGTGGAGGAAAAATGTTTGTTTATGTGTGGTGATTTTTTTTTTCCTCATGGCTTCAAAAAATGTATTTTAGCATCTGACTTGTGTATGGTTGCTCTAAGCTGTTCATAAATTCAAGCTGATCAGGACTTCTCATTGATCAGACTTTGATTTCTTCTCTCAGGCAAAATGAACCCAAGAATACTGTGTTTGGCTTCTTGCAGGAATAGTCTTTTCATGTATTTAGGTGATTGCAGCGGGAGTTTTATCAGTTCTTGATGAACTTGGAATTTCAAAGTATTTCTAAAGGTAAATGTGTTTCTGGTGCTTGATTTGTCTTTATTTTACATTTAATTTTTGGTGTGACTGCTGTTTTTCCTGATAAGTTGAAAACTTTGTGACAAACCAGCATTCTGATTATAAAGATTTCGCAAAGTTCTTTTGCTGTTGTTGCATTCTCTAGTTTTCAAATGCTGGTTTTTTAAATACTTTTTTTTTTTTCTTACAAAAAGAACACCGCTATAACATTGCCTCTCTCAAAAGGAGAGTGGAAATTGAGGGTGGAAGAGCCCTGGGGTCAGTTTGATTATCCTATAGCAATAATTTCCTGATCTTTGGTGTCGATGTGATGGCTTTTTGTTACAACAAAGCTACGGCAAGGTTTTGCTTGCTTCCATCTGGATTGTTTCTGAATCTTCCAGATTCTGACATATTTAATTCCTCAGGGTGTTGAAGGCAAGCAGGGTGGCCTGCTGATTACTTTTGTCTTTTTTTAAATCTTTAAACCTGCAGTTAAGACAGGCTTTATTGAAGTTGCAGGCTCTTACAGGATGGTGGCTGCAGAACAGACCATTCCTCTGTCTAGAACCTGGAAAAAGGAATGTTTCCCAACGATTCTTAAATAATTGTAATGAATTTTGATTTAGAATAATGTGCAGAAAGGGCAAGACACACATGCGTGAGCAGTTTCATTTGTGCACGTTGAGTAGTTTTCTCAGCTTTTTAATCAGGTTTGCCGGGATTTGCAGGTTACCCGCAGGTTGCCTGGGATTCTTGCTTGCTGCAGACTATTGAATCTCTACCAATGGGAGTTAAGATGAGGTGGGTTTTTTTTTGGTGTTTTTTGTTTGTTTGTTTTTTCTTTCATTCAGACCATATATCCTGTACCTTTGGCAATTATTTTTTTTTTCCCCCTGCAGAGATTTGGTAAGGTATTCTACCAATACCTGCCCAAACATATCTCTCCAACTCCTGTATTGTGCCTTAGAAGAGAATGAATTTCCTTATCAGATTTTGGCTAAAATAACCAAATGCAAAACTCCTTCCCTGATCTTCTTTGTGAAAAACTATGAAGAGAAACTTGACATTTCCGAAGTGAGGTACTTTAAACAAATTATGGACTATTAAAATTAAACTAAAACTTTCTTCAACATCTTTGCATTGATTAGCCCTTTTGTAATCTCTCTGCTGTGGTGCTATGAACCTCTTCCAGCAATAGCTATACCATCTTTGATGAGTCAAGGGACCTCCATTTAGGCAGTGCACAAGCTCAATCTTATATTAAGATTTGTAATTCCCATGTTTAGCTTTCTTCCGGAAGGAGTTGGACACCAAACGTAGTTTTCTTAGAACGTGGTTTCAAATAACAAAATAATTTTCTTATTTTTTTATTAATAAACTTTTTGATCCGAGAAGCCTCATGGGCTATTGATTCCAACAAGCATAGAAGATCTGAGGTGTGCTTTTATTTACTGAAAGGGATCACAGTAATATTCAGATTTAACTCATGGTGTCTAATCTTCTATCTCAGTAATTATAAATTTCTAAAGAACAAATGCTGGATTCTGCACCTGGGATGGAGTAATGCCGGGCACAGGCACAAGCTGGGAGAGGAGCGGCTGGAGAGCAGCCCTGCAGAGACGGGTCTGGGGGTGCTGGAGAGGAGCAGCCCAGAGGGCAAACGGCATCCTGGGGTGCGCCAGACACAGCATCACCAGCGGACCCAAG